>NW_017309593.1:31071-57489 GCF_000935625.1 Nanorana parkeri
TATATATTAGGGCTGGTAATGATTAACATTTTCCTGTTCGATTAATCGAAATTTTTTTTATAGATTAATCAATTCATTTCGATAAATTATGGCCAGGATGAATACCAATTATCAAAAATAAAAAATGCAGAGGAGTTAAGTTCGCAATTCACAGCAAAGTCAGGACAAGCATCTTCAATGGCTAGGTCAATCTTACACAGCAACCAGAATTTCACGCATGAGTCAGCTAAAACCAAAGCATCCCTAATGTTGGGGAACCACTGCCTAATTCAGACACTAGACTGACACAAAAGTTTTGGGAGCACCAGGTAACCAGAACATGCACATAAACCAGCCGCGAAGCTTAGTTGCTATAGGTGCACTGTGACAATTGAGTTCACAATTTACAGCAAAGTCAGGACAAGCATTGCCAGTGGCTAGGTCAGTACGAAACAACAATCAGTATTTCACTCACGAGTCAGCTAAAGCCAGAGCATGCCCTTCAAAAGTGCGCACCAGTATCTGACTCCTCCCCCCTTCCCTTCGTTAGTTGACAGAGCCACTTGGGGAAGGGGGGAGGAGTCCGGTGATGTCGATGTCCGTGATGTCGCCGGATCTGCGACGGAAGCCGGCGGAGAGGTGAGTACGGATCAAAATAAATTTGATCGATCAAAAAAATAATTAATAACAAATATTGGCTTATCTTCAGCACAAATGACAAAACAAAAGATGTCTCACTGATTGGTTATATAAAGTCCCAGACCTGGGGGATCCCTTCCCAGGAATGTTAGTCCTGCCGCCCAGCACAGTAGCACAGCAATACAGCAGCTCCCTCTCATTCACACACAGCTACCGCTGATGACTTCCTCCTCAACTCCCACCAACCTCTCTGTGAGTTGCCGACTTTTTAAACCCCTTCCTGGTGCAGGAAGGTTAACCCTGCGGCTGTCCTTAAAGGGACCACAACCCAAATATTTCCAGCACTATCTCCCAGTCATGGAAGCTTATGCTGCAATATGTGAAAATGTTTTTCATAATAAACCATGTCATTTAGGAACAACTGCCTTTTATCTTGCCCACCAGTCAATGCAGCATTATGGCACACTTTGCATGGCACACTTTCTTTAGCTAACAGAAATATTTTCCTACCATGGAAGGGCCAATTGTTTGCACATGCCCCACGGTCCATAACTATCAAAGGAAGGGCCAAAGTGCCTGCGTTGTGCAGGCTGTGACTGACAGCCTGACTTCACCTTCTTTATGCTCTGTGATAGACAAGATAGCGGTCTCCAATAGGGGAATCACACACACAAGCTAGATCACACTAACCCGCTAATAGTTTATTTTCCCCTCAATTGCGTTAATCCTTGCAGCTCTGCATATACTTGAGAGCAATATGTGGAAATGCTAAAAAAAACAAAGACCAGAGCACATTAGATTTTGTGTTTAGCAAAAACACCCAAAATGAAATGCTTACACATTTTCAGCATGTAATGAGTCTACAGTGAGCCATACAAGGTTCCTTCATATTGTCAAGATGTTAGCCACCATAGTGGGATCTGATACTCATTTTGGGGTGCCTACCCCTTTCATCAGAGTCCCAATAGTGAAATAACTGAGTCTCAGGGGACAGATTGCAGAAGAATTTTTTTGCATTAAATATGCATTGGTGAATTGTTTATAAACTGTAGTTTGCATTTGGCAGCAGTTTCTGTAAACATTGGCAAAGTAATAGGTTCTTGAATACACCAGAGGATTAACATTGCATTATGAATATTGCCACTGAATTTAAAAACAGTACATTTTACTATGGTTCTTATAAGCTTCGGAAGCATAAGACACATACTACAACTGCAATAGAATAGTCCTCCAAGAGTTTATAGCAGGGATCCCAAAGCACTGGCTCACAGCCAAGCTGTGTCACTCAGGAAAATTAGTCGACAGGAAATCAATACTTGTTTGAAGCCAAGTGGACATTCCCCAATGTATACAAAAGTTATGAAACTATTTAAAATGACTATTAATAGATGTTTTGAAGTCTGAATTCTAACTTGGTGCAGCTAGGTATATGTTATATATTAGGATGACTCAAGAGCTTTTTAGTCTATGCAGGAGTCCTATAAATGATACTGATGAGCTCCAGAATGCACAAGTGTCTAGTGCATGTGTGTCAACCTTAAAGGATAACTACACTTTTGCATAATTCTCCTTCAGGTTAACCCTCTCCCCTTTCACTGTCAAAAGTTGGATCTTGATCTCCCCATTGAAGCTCTGGAGATCTTCACCAAAAGTGGAAAATTGCTTAGAGTAGATTTACTTTAATTAAGTACAAAAGCTGTTTGCAGTATAGCTGGTTTTGTACATCACATGATGACACAATACACTATTACATATCAAACATGTTTTGCATTCATGTTTTAGTTCTTAATGTCACTTTTTCCATGTTGAAAGACCTCACTGCTAACCAAAGAACTGTGTGGATTGTTTGGGTTTTGTGAACCAAAACTAAAGTTCTTGATCAACATTTTGTCATACAAACCTTTGAGACCCTACAGCTTTCAGATAGAAAGTGTAGGAAAGCAATGCATGTAATTGTTTGCTCTGGGGCAGTCTGGTTGTAGGAATTATTCATAGCACAGAAAAAAGGCATTGTATTTGTATTATACTATAAAATGTGTGGGACAAAAACTTTATTTTCTGCCTTTCAGGAATATAGTAGGACTTCCTGTGTGCTTTCAATGATTACGACATTCAAGTGGTGAACATTAATAGATTTGTTTTTGTTGACTTGACACAGCATCGCTTTTGGCCACATTCTAAACTAGTTTCTTATCTAGCTTGCATGTCATCCTAAGAATACAGTTTTCCTGAAAGGGTGAATTTTTCAACTGCGACTATCATGCTAAAGAAGAATCAACTAAATAAATAGACAAGGGTGCAAATTGCAAGTGCAAGGGTGCAAGTAACCAATAGCAGCCAATTGGATTTCACCACGTTGAAGTCAAAGTAGTAACAGTTCTGAATCTGCACTTTGCATATGATCTCTGCTCATTTCTGAGCTGTGTTTTGATATGGGGGCCCTCAATACATTATGCCTATGCTCCACAGTGTGCCTCCTAACTCTCCTAACACAACCAAAAAAGTTCTTCGCCTCCACATGCAGTTAACCATTATAGCAGTTGAGACTAATTGCTCTGAAGACTTTCCATCAAAACCCAGTCGAGTGAAGGTACACTTCTGAGCAGAAAATCCAATAAATATTCACAACTAATTTCTTTTTCCAGACTAGTACTAAATTGCAATCAGTTTTATTTTCCTATACAGTCTTTTAATTTAATTTCTACATAAATTATTTGCCATTTCTTTAAGTACATGGATGATTTCCTTCTAACTATTAAATTGTTTGCCCAGGTGGAGGCCGAGCCTTAAATATCATTGCACATTTAATTATTACACAAGACCTCTGAAAATGGCATTATGAAATATTTTAATTGAGCTTTAAAGATTTAGTGATATGTTTCCATTGTACGTTCTCTGGCACTTAACAAATTCTTGATCTTTTTTTTTTTTTTTGTAAGTGAATAATGATCTCAGTAAATTCATAATTGAACAAGGTGTCCTGACCTCATTGATTACGCCATAATGCACTGGAAGTGCCAATATGCATTTAAAAGGAGGTGAATTTCCTGCAGTTTATTTCCAGCTTACAGCAGCCTTAAACTGGAACACAGAGTCTCATGGGAATTGCTGCACTCCTTTCTTTTAGCCTTAATGGGCCAGGGAAGACCATGTCTAGACTTACTAATTCCTATACGTGTCGACATGGTTTTGTTTTGTATACACTGTACAGTTTTCTATTTGTAACAAATAGTGCTTCAATTTTTTTGAAAAATCCCACTATCTTGCATTTTTACTCAGCACTCATTTTAAGTTATTGTAACATTTGCATCAGAGTATTTTTAAGTAATTTTAAAGTAGACCTATGCTTAAAGTCTAAAGTTTGGCTGTATAACAGGGATTAATAAGCACAGTTGAATGTAAAAAAGCAATAAGTAAAAAAAAGGCACCTTTAGCATATAATTCCTAATTTTAAGCAGCAGAGTACTTCCTTCCATGTGACAGTGCCTAGGCACCAGCCATTCCTTTAGCTTCACAGGCGCCTCAGGAGTTACCTGCCTGTATCCCGCCCACTTCTGATTCTGATTACTGGACTATGTTAATGGTGTCCATAGGGGACAGACTTTAGAAACAAGAAAAACTTATTAGTGATAGGTTGTACCTTGACTCAGATAGTGGCTAACTCGCTGCAACAGTGACTTGAATCCAAGTTGCTGTGGCATTGACATTAACCACAGAATTACTTAGCATTCTAATCTGAATAGTTGGCTGACCATAGCCTGGCCATAGTTTCACTTCAAGGATTTAGATTCATAAACAGCTTAGTATGTGAGGCCTCTAGTATCTCTAGGCATGCCATTCAATGCAGCTAGAGTTCTTGTGAAATGATTAATACAAGAAAGTATATTAAAGAATAAACCACCAATAGTGTATTGTTACTCTGACGGTTTATTGACAGGGTTCTGTCCATTGATTTGCATGGAAAAATAGAAGAGCAGCAAAACTAACAGACTTTCAAGATCAATAGACTATAAGCCATCTGAGCTGACTGCATATTAAATTAGCAAATATAGTTACCGTCACCTACATATATAATGCATAGCGTGTAGAGATTTCCCTATTCAGCTTACTGAGTGAGATGACATATTTTCTAAGTTGTAAAATCATTCACACAAAAAATTGGGTGTAGATTTTATTTTGTATATCTATATTTGTCCAGCTGATGAAAATGTTTTGTTTTGTTATACTTTGTTAAAAAAACAAAATCAGATTTTTTTTCTAAATCATTCCTTTTCTTTAATAATCACCCCTCCCAGACATGCTGCTTTTGTATATTTATAGATAATAAAATAAATTAAATAACTCCTGCTCCAGGTTTCCTCTTCTGCAAGTCATGGGACCAAATACCTAGCCATTGGTTAAGGGATTTCAGCTACAGAGAATAATATAGATTTTAGGCATAGCAGCCATTTATTTTTTGCCACCTTTTGGAGATATATCTGTAAAAAATAAGTCAAGGCAACTGGACTTGCTGTATTTTTCTTGAAGACGTTTCACTGGACATCCGACCAACTTTCTCAATTCAGTTCTCAGGGGTGCTGAATTGAGAAAGTTGGTCGGCTGTCCATTGAAATGTCTTCAAGAAAAATACAGCAAGTCCAGTTGCCTTGACTTATTTTTTACAGATATACCATGACCCGGATTAATGTGAACCTTCACAGACATTTTGGAGATATAGTGCATGTGATGATTGAGCATGGAAGTAATCATGCCCTAAACCTAAACTGTATAAGTTACCCTAAACCTTTATTTTAGAACTATATTCAACCCAGCTCATGTAGATTTTAGTTCCTCATATGTTTTTGTGCTGTCAGTCATAGTCAGTGTGCTATCACTCACCACTAATCCACTGTTTTCATGACTGAACAAACTGTTTTGCACAATCAAGTGGCTTCCAGGGGCATTGCTAAGATGGTGAAAGATCTGAAAGACACCCCTGAGCACTGAGATCAATGAAATGGCAAGCATAGTGGAAAACAGTGCGTGTGGTCACAATGCCTACAATGGGAGGGGCTCAAGTGGGGCATATTTAACTAGAACTTAAAGTTATTGTCTGTTTCCACAGCACACATGTGCTACAGTCTCTGTAGTGTTCTCTATGATTAAGTCGTGATTGGGTGAAATGTGTCAGAAAAGGGCAGCGTTTTGGGCGGGATGATGTTGTACGAGCATCAGTAAACTGCTTCAGCGCTACTTGTTAAGTGGTCAGATCTTTTTCTGCCTTATTTGCTACAGTCTTCGTACACACAAAATATGCTTTAAATACTGTGCAACTATGAAAGTCTGTCCCTTTACCAGAAGTGCCCTCTTACATTGGTGTAAGTAGAGAAGTGCCAACTTACACAGTCAGTGGAGAAGTGGCATGTAACAGGTACTTCAGTGACCACCAATGTAAAGGGATTGCCAGTGGAGAATGTGCAAATTGCTGCACATGAACCTCACGCATCCTGTCTGCTCTTCCCAGGCTTTGGTTGTTTCTCTGCTCTTTCTCTGACTGTGGCTTGTCCCGTCTCTAACTGAGCTCACCCTGGACTCCACATCAAGTGCCTTCATAAATAATCAGTTGGCTCACACTCTGCCCTTGTGACACGGTCGGCCATATATTCATAGTTTAACATATCAAAGATATGTTATATGATAGATCGATCGATAGATAGATAGATAGATAGATAGATAGATAGATAGATAGATAGATAGATATGCCATAATATGTCAACATATCAATAATTAACTAAGACTTGAAAACCCAAGGTTAGGTATCCTTGTGGATTAATACTTCTCCCTCCCACCTTCATGTTAATCCCAACTGTGTCTTGGCACACACCAGCAATCATAGTTACTCTGACTTTACCTATACAATAAGTCATGTATATTACTGGGGTATTTTCTGCCTTTAGAAGGGCCCCAGGAACCAGCAGAGAGGGGACCAAACACGAGCATTTTATCCATAGATTAGTATCTAGGTTCTGTACTGTGGTCACCCCCGTCTTTGCATGTCAGACCCTCTTTAACTTTTGGACCCCAGTGCACAGGCTAAATGTATAATACATTTTCCTTGGACCACTGTTTTATTAGGTGCTGTAGCCAGCATATTTTTTAAAATGGAATACACAAGTCCAGTTATTAAGTTTGAACTAATGGTGCTCATATTCATTATTAAAGCAGAGTAATGTTCAAAGTGCAGTAACCTATAGCGACCAATAAGAATCATGCTGTTCTGATTCCTCTAAAGCAATGAAAGCTGAAATACGATTAATTAGAATGGGATACTGCACTTTCCTCAGTTTCCAGTTAGTGTAAAGGAGATGTACTGTACTTAGGCTGTTCAGGTAATTTAAAGTCAGTTTAAGATAAGTGTGTGATTTGTTATAATTCTTCCATACAGGTCACATAAACTAATCTCAAACACCCTTAGGTGTCTATTAAAAAGTAGAGGATGTATTTCACAAACATTCGCTGATGCAGAATCAATCTCCAAATCCGATTCCCGTTTATAACACGTGGACCTGGATGGTTCTCCACCAGAGAATGTTTGTTAAACCACATTTTCCTTTATGAATAGGCTCCTTAGTGTTAAACCTGGAGAAGAGTATTATTATTACAGGATTTATATAGCGCCAACAGTTTGCACAGCGCTTTACAATATAAGGAAGACATTACAATCACAATACAATTCAAGACAAGACGGTAAGGAGGGCCCTGCCCGTGAGGGCTTACAATCTAAAAGGGAGGGGGAACTTATACATGAGGAGGTTGCTGTGTCGGGATGAGTTGTTTGAGAACGTGAAGGTTGAGCGGTTAGGTTGAGGTGGGATAGGCTTCCTTGAAGAGATGAGTCTTTAGGGAACGCCTAAAGGCAGTCAAGATGGGAGACAGACAGACAGGTTGGGGTAAAGAGTTCTAGAGGATGGGAGAGACTCTACAGAAGTTCTGGAGGCGAGCATGCGAGGAGTTGACAAGGGAGCTGGAAAGCAGGAGGTCTTGGGATGAGCGGAGCAGACGGTTAGGGTTATACTTTGAGACAAGGTTTAAGATACAGCCGGGGGCAGAGTTGTGGATGGCTTTGTAAGTGTTTGTTAATATTTTGAATTTTATCCTTTGGGCGAGTGGAAGCCAGTGTAGGGATTGACAGAGGCGGTGCAGACACTGAACGGTTGGTTAGGTGAATGAGTCTGGCAGCTGCATTCATGATAGACTGAAGGGGGGATAGCCTTGTAGTGGAAGGCCAATGAGGAGGGAGTTGCAATAGTCAAGAGTAAGTCCAGGGCTAAAGAAGGGGGGACAGTTTAATAGCTTGAGGAATATTATTTTAAACTATAACCCAAATAATTTCACATGTTCAATCTTGTTATTAATTTGTCTTTTAGTAACACATGAAGTCAAAAGGATATGTATGCAATATATATGCTCTTATGAGTAAAAACATCCATATGTAAAAAAAAAAAACCTTTTAACATCATGAAGAGTATGAAAGATAGAAATATTGACAATTAAACATTGGACAACAAATGTAGATTTTATTGACCATTAAGCTGTAACATGCCAATGGTTTTAAGGGAGTTAACATTCACTGACTATAACGTAAAGTTTGGAAACAAACTTTCAAAACTTTTATATCAACATAAGTTGTTAAATGCTGCTGTTTATGTGTCTGTTTTAATAATTTTCCAAATTCCCGTTTTCCTTTTATTGCTAAGACCCAGGCTCTGAGTATTTAGCATCAGGAAATCAATATGTGTTTTAAAATTTGCTCCTGTGCATTTCCTAATTACGCTTTGGGGTATGTATTTGCATAAGCAATCAAATAGACCTTAATTGGTGAGATGCTTGCAGAGATGTTAAACAAACGTGTTACAAGTCAGAGAGCTGTCAAACTAGAGTTTATTTCTGAATATAAACTTTACTGCTCATAGCTGAGCAGAAATTGCAATGCATAATACCATTATTACTATTACCATCTTCTGCTACACTGTACAAAATGCAGACATAAAGGGCTATAACAATAACATAATCTATTCGCTCTCTCACCTTTTCATTGCCTAAAGGCCCAGTATTGTGAACAATATTGTATTCTGGTAACTGTATGATATCATATATGAATTCCCTTTTTTTCACGTCTTTGTGTTACAGGGGGAACTCACAATAACAATAAAGGCTGTGCAATTACTATTGACAGACTGCATAATGTATGTCAGTTTTCCTCTTTGTCCATAGTTCTACTTTAACCCTTTAAGGCTTGTAGTGGAAGCAGGCTATGCAGTCCAGTCCAGGCTTGTCTATGTTCAGCCAAATACTCTAGCACTTTTGGTCTGACTACATGCTATCCCAGGGCAGCTGAGAGATAGTGGATTCTGATCCACTTGCACGTTCTTAAAGGAGCTTTTAATGTAAGATTCATTGCCCATCATAATTATAGTGTGTTACCGAAGTGGTCATTGGTAATAAACTACTGATGGCACTTGCTGGAATTTATATGTAGATTTTGGAGACTGATGAACTCCCTTCTGTTCACCAATACTTGCTTATACACCAGGTCTTTTGTCAAATGCCTAAGCAATAAATCTTAGCCTTGGCATATACTGTATGTGCTTTACATAAAGACATTTTTTTTTAAAGAAGAACTCCATGGATTAAAATTTAAAATGTCTTAACCCTTGCAGTCTAGCACTGCTTGTTTTTGTCTAGGTGTGAAAATAACAAAGTTAGATCTCTCACTCCGGCCTGTCTCCGCCTCCATTTCATTGATGGTATGTCCCTCAGCGTCCTCACATCCTATAAACAGTATGTACCTTACAGTACCTTAGATCGATGGAGGTACTGGATCGATTAGGTCTAACAGCCAGGGGGCTCCGAGGATCAGCTGAGTATACCTTTTTTAATTTTTGCACCTGGATGAAAACAAGCACTTAGCCCTTGTAGTGTGGTGGTAGCCCCACTGCAAGGGTTAAGACTTTTTTTCCTGGCGTTCTTCTTTAATAGAGTAGTTTAAAATACTGTCAAGTTGCATCTCCAGAGTAGCAAGTTAGGGAAAATCTCCCCAACAAGAAACAGACACAAAGAAAACCTGTCAAGGGTGTCATCCCTTTCTTATACACAAAACTAATAAACAAAAATAAAAAAATATATAATTGTTGTTATACTTAAACTCGAATTAGTTACAAAGGTATAAACCTATGATTTCAAGAACTGCTTTATTCCTGTTTCATCCAAAATGCAGGAATTGTTCTTAGAGCAGTTGAAGACTTTCTCGTTGGTACTTTTTTTGGGGAAATGTTGAAGTTAATACAGGAAAAATGATTTCTCAATCAAACTTGCTCTGTCAGCAAAAGTCAAGTAATGCACAATTCGCCACTCTACTGGAAATGGATACATTTAGTTTTTTGTCATATGGCATTGAGTTCTTTGCTTGTCATGCTTCCTTCTGAATGTCCTAAGATGGATGCCCAGTTTAGCCTCAGTGCTGGTAGAATTGCAGCCTTGGTCTTTCCCACTTCAAACTTATCATCTGTTCAGGAAAACATCGTTCATCTCAAATGTCTGGATTTTTCAAGAGAGACAGCAATAAACTCCTCTTTTTATTAGCTGAAATATTGCTTATGATTTTGTATATGTCCAGTGTGATTTCTTGATGAATCAGCTTGTCTGGCCTGCTGACCAATTTTGTAACCTGAAATTACTCAGCGTACTGTAATGTATGTATCTATGGTTATGTTATGAAAATGTGGTTTTCTTTCTAGGTAGGCTCTCTGCAGTGTGAGAACCCTGCAGTGCGAAAAAGAGTTGCATTATCTTTTTTCTTTTCATGATGTACCTAAGCATTAGCAACAATTAGCAAGGCAAGTCTATGCCATCAGAGGTCACTGAAGTGTCAATATGGCCATTTATGTCTACCATAGAATTCAGTCTTTATGTGACAACTACACTCTATTGTCAACATATCTACTTCTGTGGTCATGAGTCAAGTGTAGGGTTTACTGCCTATGGTTTTTTTTCCATAGTGATAACATATCATGCAGTACCTGAGAGAGTAAGCAGATGGTTTGTAGTTGCCCTTCTGGAGATTATTGGAAATCCTTACTGTAGCACGCATGCATGTAGCATACAAGCATGCAAACACACTCATATTGTATTACTACTTATCTCCCAAACTGGTTTTCTGTTAATGTAAGCTCCAGCACTCCAGAGGAAACCCACACAAATGCAGGGAGATAATACAATCTCCTGGTGGGGGTTAAACCCTGCATTCCATTGCTGTCAAGCCAATGTATTACTAAACATTTACCTAATATTTTGTGCCTAATCCCTTCTACTGAATTAGTTAAGTCACCTACTAGCTCACCCCCTTTCTACTTATACTCACCTTTCCTGGGCTCACCAACAGGTCAGTTCTTCTTCAGTTATAACTTTATCTAAGCTCCATATAGGATGTTGTCAATCTTACACACGGTTGGCGATGTCATCTTCCTCATGTTTAGTGTGTCAGGTTGACGCTGAGAAGGCATTTGACCGCCTCAATTGGGACTTTCTCCTACTCACCCTTGAACAAATTGGCCTTCCATCTCCCCTTATCGCACACATAAAAGCCCTATACCACCTACCCACGGCTAGGGTACGTGTAATTGGTCTTCTTTCAGATCCCATCTCTATTAGTAACGGCACGCGTCAGGGCTGCCCCCTCTCTCCGTACTTATATGTCCTCGCAATGGAACACTTGGCAGAGGCCATTAGATCGAACCCATCCATTCAAGGTATACCCGTAGCCAATGTCGAACATAAATTGAGCCTTTATGCCGATGATGTTAAGAACCCTAGAATCGGATTTCCATTGTTACTGGAGGAATTCCGCAAGTTCGGCATCGTTAGCCACTTCAAAGTAAATTTACACAAAACAGAGGCCCTTAACATCTCCCTCCCATCCTCGGAAACCACTCAACTGCAAACTCAATTCCCATTTCCCTGGCAACAATATCACATCAAATACTTGGGGATCCTTATCCCCACCAACTTGGAAGACCTCTATAAACTTAATTATTTGCCTTCTACAAAAAACATTACCAAACTCCGTTACTGGAGCACTCTCAAACATACGTTGCTAGGCCGCATGTCACTGTTCAAAATGGATATTCTCCAACGTTTCCCCTACCTGTTCCAAACTGTACCCATTTCACTTCCCACCCCCTTTTTCAAACAATTAAAATCCTCTCTTCTTAAATACATTTGGGCCCATAAACCGGCAAGACTGAGCTACTCCATCCTGATCCGTCGTAAAGAAATGGGAGGAATGGGATTACCAGACCTCAAGACATATCACAGAGCTACTTTCCTCACCCACATTCTCGACCGTATGTTTCATGTAATACACAAGCTTTGGGTGCTCCTGGAAATGCACATTTCTCCCCTTCTACCATTCTCAATGCCCTGGGTCCTACCTTCTCTCAGACCACGTTCACCTTCCCTACCGTTCTGTGTCCCGCCTTTGCTAAAAGTATGGAATACTCTCCTCAAAGATGGCAATATCTCAGACTACCTAGGGCCATTAACCCCTATCTTGGATAACCCTTCCTTCCCTCCTGGACAGATCTCCTCCCTTCTTGTATGGAAAAAATTTAAACCATCCCGTATCTCATCTGCTCTTTCATCTTCTGGTCTTAAAGTCCTGAATGACCTTCTTCCAGCAGAAAGAATGGCCCCAGGCCTATGGCTCCAGTACTTCCAACTTGGTAGTTTTTATCAATCCCTCTCATTCCAAGCTAACCTACACAGACCACTCACCTCCTTTGAAAACATCTGTATGTCATCTAACTCTCCCACACACACCATCTCCCTATTATACCGTCTCCTGTGCTCTACACAAGCGACCTCACACCCATATTTTGTGAAGGCCTGGGAACGCGACCTCGCTCAGGACCTTACAGATGAGGAGATTCGACAAGCATTCCTTTTTACCCACAAGATATCCATTGCCAGCTCAATACAAGAGACGGGCTACAAACTTTTGACGACATGGTATCGGAGCCCCAAAACTCTTCAACAAATCTTTCCAGGCTCCTCACCAATGTGTTGGCGATGCGCGTCCTATACTTGTTCCCTATACCACCTTTGGTGGACTTGTCCCTTGATTAAGCCTTTCTGGGATCTGATCTCCCTGGTGTATAGAAAGGTGACCGGTTCTCCCTTGACTCCTTCCCCAAAGGTTGCACTGCTTTCCATCTTCCCTGGGTCAATCTCTCACTTTAAGAAAGACTTACTTTGCTTCTGCGTCTCTTCAGCCCGTTCTCTCATCCCGAGACATTAGAACTCGACAAGGGTCCCTACAGTGAAGGAGTGGACAGGGGAACTATGTCGCATCATGCACTTGGAGATGCTGACGGCACACTTGCACAATAGACATTCTGCATTCAACGAAATTTGGACGCCCTGGCTTGTTTATATGGACTCAGACCATTTCAAATCACTTTGATCTCACAACAAGGTACTTTCCTATCCCATGTACATCTTTGTGCAATCTTATAAGATGTCACCTGGCCATTTTCTTCGTCAATGAAACTTCTAAACTTATCGCTCCATTTCCCTCTTGACCCCTCTTAGTCTCTCTACCCATTTCATACTTTTCTCTCTCCTTTTCTTCTTCCACCCCTCCCCCACCCCCTACTACCCAGGGTGATAATAGGACCCATCTGTCTTACAGGTAAATAGCTATCTGCACCCGGATGAACTTGGGAACACTGTTTCCAAACCTGACCCACTTATCTACCACATGCCTGTACACTGTATCATTGTACTTGATTGGTCTTAATCACCTATTTGTTCGATACCCACGTATTGTTAAAAATTCATGAATAAAAACTTATGTAAAAAAAATAATACAATCCTGGTATAAGTTCTCTGAATTATATGCTCCATATCATGGTGCTTTCAACATTTGTATAATAACATAGTTTACAACACATATGTAACTGATTCAGAGTCCTTACTATCTGCTAATGGTGAAATGGAGATGGTACATACGCAGAGCCTTTCCAATGTTATTGATGCTGTATTCTCTGCTATGCATCTAGAGGATCAACTTGTTGTATCAGGTATTTTACAGCTACTGTTAACACAAATACAAAGATATTCCTCTGTCAAGGCCCCCTGCCTCTTTCAAGGCTCTGTTAAAAAAAAATCCGATTTGTTTTCCCCTATGTTCAGGGATATTTTCCTTTTTGTTTCTTTTATCTGTTTCTAGAAGATGAACAAACCCCTCAGTGCACTGTTGTTGGATGTCCAATTCTTATAAATTCAGACCCTGTGTCCCAATAAAGAGAACTGGGTTTTTGGACTTTGTTTAAATATGTTTTTTTAGAGTTCCTTACAGGGACACAGGTCCCTCCCCTCTGTGTGTTTTTGGCCTTATGTGCTGCTTACTCACAAAACTGAGGCATGGTGGTTGGAGGTGGGGTTGTACAGGAGCTGGCTTACCCTTTTTTTTTTGCCAGTGTACAAACCTTCTGAAGGTAACAGTATAACCCAATCATATCAGAATAACAAAAATCCTGTTATTTAGAAAGGAATGGGAAGAGGGAAAATGGGTGGCCTTGGAACACTCCCTCTGGCAGGTTCCAGTCTATCCAACTTGATACGTCATTAAAGAAGGCTTGTCCAAAAAAACTCATACAGATTTATATCGCCCTCTCTTTTATTCATGTGACTTAAGACCTCATAACATGGTCAAGTTGGAAGAGATAGGAATATAGGAATACATTTTATTTGCTCCCAGCAGCAAATCAGTAAATAAAAGATGTGACCTCACAAATACTCCTGGCAGTCATGCTGTATAATAATCCCAGTGGCTTTTCCATCAGAAGATGGGTTGGTGTCACTGAAAAGTTAGAAATTGATAGTTTCTTTATAAATTCCATTAGAGTGTCCTTACATACCTCTTCTGCCACCCACACTACCTAATGCTGCACCTATTCAAAAAAATCACAGTATGAGGTCTTCTTCAGAAACCAACATTTCCAGGAGTGTCTATCTCCTGGGTCCCTGCGGCACTCTGTGGTTCCTGCCACCAACCCTCAGAACACAGTACTGATATGGATGGTGACAGGAAAAAACCACTAATCATTGAGAGGAAGCCGAAGCAGGAGATCATTCTTCAAGCATCCAACTTTGGCTTTTTTGCTGCTCTTTCAGATGAAATGATGGCCTGCAAAGCAGGAACGCTATAGTTGTAGCATAGTGAAGCAGAGGCATGGGACACAGAGAATGGCAGGCTAGTAATCCACTGAACACCAATCTAGGCTTCTGATGGGGGAGGTATGCATACCCCATGTCAGCCCAGGGGCCTTGTCACGTACCTTAGGGGAGTCTGAGTTGACGAGGGCGGCCTCTCTCAAAGCTCCGGTCCCGGAGCACCTGGATTGGTTACAGGGGCGCCGGGGGACAGAGGGGCAAGGGTGCCAGAGGCTGGTTAGCCTGTTGCATCTGCGAGATGAGATGAAGTGCGTAGATCCGGGCAGGAAGCAGGATGCGGATGCACCGAAGAGGATCCAGAAGACTTTAGATCCGATGAGCTGAGGAAGCTGGAAGCAGAACACACAAAGCAGAAGGATCGTCAAGCAGGCCGAGGTCATCAACGAGCTAGCAACGTAGTACAAGGGGTGAGGCAGAATCAAGGTCAAAAACAAGCCGGGGTCTTCAGGGAGCAAGCAACAACAGAGGGTAGTCCAAGCCGGGTCAGTAACGGGTAATCAGGATACAGAAAATACAGGAACACAGAACACAGGAAGCTGATGATCTGACAGCATAGGAGGATAGCTGAACACAGCCTTTATAGCCCAGTTGGCGCCAATTGTTCAAATGACACACCCGCATGGCGCACACGTACGCATGCGCAGACGGCGACACTCGAACTCTGGCTTTCTGACAGGCCTGCTTAGCTTTAAATGCATTTTAAGCCCCTGTGCATGCCTAACCTCTGGGCTGTGAGTATACTGTAGGGTGTTCTATGTATAGTAAAGCCCACCTCTATCCAAAAGGTTTTGTTTTTTATGCAGGAATTTACTTCTGCTAGCCCTTTGTTCCTGTCTGTGTCCCCATTTGAGAGTTATTGAGTTATTTCAACTTTTTGTCTGTTTGGAAAGTCTTAAACCCTCCAATGGGGACACAGGCAGCAGTACAAACATTTTCTAGCATAGTGAAGGGCTGTTTTTGTTTTAATAGGGAGATTTCTCTACCTTCCTGTCCAGATAGATGTCAGAGAGGAAGAAAAGAGGAAAGAAAAGAGAATTCTACGCTCTAAGGCTGGGTTCACACATGGGCGTTCGTAATATGCGCGTTTGACGCGCATTTCGGGCCGCACGTTTGTCGCGCGTTTCGTTTAACGCGCGACAAACGTGCGTTTATGAGGGCTATCCGGCTGTATCCTAATGGATACGCACGGAAATACGTCCCAAAGAAGCTCCTGTACTTCTTTGGGCGTAGAGCGTTTTTCAGCAAGTTCCTACGCGCTGAAATACGCCCAGGTGGGAACCATGCCCATAGGAAATAATGGGATTTCTCTTGCTGGGCGTTTTACAGCGTGTCGATCAGCGCTGTAAAACGCCCAGGTCTGAACCAGGCCTAAAGGCACAGACAGCATTTATAATCTGACCCAAAAAAATCTACACAACATGGACACAGACACCATTTAAAATTCACAGAGGTTCTAATGCCTACTCGCCCTATTAAGTATACAAAAAAAGTTATGGCTGGAGTTAAACTAAACGTTGGAAAGTCAGATAACAGCAAAAAGTTGCAGAATAGTCATAAGTCACCAAATTTGCATTTGTTATGATCCTCTGTTTGCATGCTACATTTCTGTAACAAGAGTCATGAAGGACATGAAATGTTCTTTATCATATTCCAAACTTTATTAATTGGCAATGCTCTGTACATCTACCAGGTGCACTGGATCGCAAACAGCTGCTATGTGTATTTGTAAGCTATTTTTGTTTGGGTTTTATTGCTATGTGTAATTACAAAGTGTGTTTTGTTGTTGTTTTATCATTACCATTTAGGCCATGGTTTTTCAATCATTTTGCATATAATGGGGCCAAAGTAGAAACACGTAACAAATGTTATATATAAAAATCATGCTGCAACAATAACAGGAAACCAGCAGAGAACACGCAACAAAACGTTGGAAGAAATGTGCACCGTCTATAGGACTATGATAACAAGTTTCGCTATCCAACTGGCACCCAGTAGTGCATACATTCTTTTCAACTCCATTTTCAATGTCCATTTTTCTCTGTACAGGTGGTATGACTATTTAGAATACAGATTATAATGTTCAGTCCTGCATGGCCACATATGGGCAAGGTTGCTGCACTACTATGAAAACTCACAGCTTTGCTAAAGTGAATTTCAGTAACTTCTAGTAGGAAAGGGTATATTGCCTGTGATTCTATATAGAACATAATTTGTGATTATCTTTGTTAACTAGAGTTAGAATCACAGTGTACACATCACAGTTAGTTAGAAGACACCTTAATTTAGGTGAATATATTTCTGACATGCCACAATATACATTAACATAATTTTTAAGGCTGTATTGAGCTCCAGTTAGTGATGTTGCCTAGGATAAGGTTATGTTATCAGTCTGCTGCAGGCAGGAGGACATATTTCCTCGGCCCCCTCTCCCCCAGCAGTCATTTCAACATTGTAACTTCGTAGTAAATCCCTATGCTACAATAGGGGAATGATCTGCGTCAGACATTTGTGAACACAGCCAAGAATTGCCCAGTCAACAGGGTTTACACCTTTTTACTAGAAGATAGAGACTAAAAAGAAAAGTGAGTACTTGTAATATGCAATTTGTATGGTTCTTGGTAGGGATAAGTGACATCAAGTAATTAGCATTGGAGTCAATGAGGAAGGTGAAATTAAGGTGGTTTGTTAGGGTGCAATAACGTTTTAATGGCTTCTAAAGCCTGTGACACACTACACATGAAGCAGCGTGGAGCGGTGGTGCGCAGACCTGCACGTGCAGTGTGTCATGTCATTTTCACTCCAGCATGTCAGCTTGCGAGAGCTCGCATGGCTGAGCGTGTTGGGATGAAAAATGTCATCTTCAGCCAATAGGCTCGCCTGTATAAACCAATGCGGCAGGATGCGAAGTCCATTTGGTTGTTACGCACGAGCCGATTGACTGAAGGTTCAGTCTTTCATCTGGCCACGCTCAGCTCACACACTGCATGCGGATGTTCGTCCCTGACAGCTGTGCTTTGCTCTGCATGGCTTTGCATGCAGTGTGTGATGGGCTTAATGGTTATGAATGCTCCTTTTGACCATCCGGGACCTGTTTTTATGCCAGACAATGACCCTCGATTAGCTTGAAAGTGAGACTGATGTTAGATACTTGAATGAACATAGCACAATATGTAAATTGCCAATTTGATGCATGCATATTGTCCCAATTGCTCTTTTCTTGCCTACTTATTGTAGTGATTGCCCATTTGTTGTCTGTGAATTGCCACAATTCCCTATTTCTTTTCTGTGCATTGTAATCATTGCCCCTGTGTTGCGCACATATTGTTAAAATTGCCTATCTCTTGTCTGCCTGCTTGTTGTCAGCATAAAGTCATGATTGCCTGTGTATTGTCATGATTCCTTTATTGTCACCAATATATTACAACTACTGTATTGCCTGTTTGATGCCTGCCTATGTTGATGGTTGTCTGTTTCTTGCCCAAGTATTGTCATGATTGCCTATTTTTCACCTAAATATTATAACAGCTGCCTGTTTCATCCCTACCTGTTATCGTGATTACCCGTTGCATGCCCACGTATTGTCTCCATTGCCAGATTGTTGCCCACATGGTGTCATGATTGCCCATTTCATGCCCGTATATTGCCACAACTGCCCCTTTGTTTCCCATGTTATGTAACAATTGCCTGTTTTCTCAGACATATTGTAACAATTGCCTGTTTTCTCACACATATTGTAACAATTGCCCAATTTGTTAACCACATATTGTAAGTAATACCAGTTTCTTGCTCACATATTGTCACAATTGTAATTGCAGATCTGTCATTTACACACAGCAGTGCATTGAACTCATCTGAGAAGTTTAAAAATCCGTAAAACTGATACAGTATATAACCGTTTTGTTTTTCTTTACTGAAGAATATTTCTTTAAGTATGGGGTCTTCTGAGAGTACTGGCATTAGATCTTTGGTTATTTTGCGTATTACCTCTAGAGTAGGGTTGTAGGTAATAAGAGGTATAAGAGGGGTCCTGGTTTGTTTTTTCTTCCCTTTGTACTGTAGCAGTCTTTCCCGTGGTGTTCTTAGGGCAGATTTAATCTTTTTAGATTAAATCTAGCATTCAAGCAACCACTGAACCTGAGAAGAAAATTGGTACGCAGTAAGCTGACCCCAGAACAGGCGCTTACACAGAATGGCACAGTACAATGCAATAAACCCCGCTGCAAACTTTGCCAACATATATGTGACAGAAATACAGCGAGTCACAATAACAAAGCATACACCATTAAGGGGTCATACTCATGCACATCTGCTAACGTGGTGTACATGATACAGTGTTCAGCATGTGACAAAGGATGTTACATTGGGGAAACTGGGCTTGGAGAACAAAGTGCCTGGGGAAACAGGGCTTGGAGAACAAAGTGCCTGGAAGCTAAGTGGCGTTAAAAAATTGGATTTGAACTGTTTGGGATATATTAAGTGCTGGACTTGATGGACTAATGTGGACTTGATGGACTAATGTTGGACTTGATGGACTAATGTCTTTATTCAACCTCAAATACTATGTAAAACTGGCCTTAAGCTGCAGCTCAGGATGAACCTACACAGGAGCTCGATCAAGAAAAGAAAATCCAGTAGGATATTTTGGCCCCCGAGAAGATAAATCACAGTAAGTTCGAGTTCCCAAAGCATTGTGAAACTGTGGATCCCACCTTGGTTCTTTATGTATGAGATGTATGAGACTTCTGTGTGGTTGTCTATCCTCACTTGGATTGACTTTTGGTGAATGATCGGAGCGAAGGGAAGAAAGTAAAGCTACGGACAGAGCCCCAGTGGTAGTATATCAGATATGTTGTGAAATATGCGAGGAAAGGAAATTTTCCCAAACGCCAAACCCAGACACCAATGGGTTGTATCCTGGGGTATAAGCAGATCTTCAGCACAGGGGAGACTGACCCTGTCTGGAAAGCCACAGAAAATTGGCATAGGAAGGGTAAAAAGATAAAAATTGTCATTAATCATCCATGGCGAGGACAGAAAAAAATAATGCAGCCTGGTGGCTGGGAATCAAGATTATTAATCACGTGTCCTATGGGTTTAAAGGGGGCAGAGCTTAAAACATCGTGTGCTGCCATGATGCCCCAGGAAATGTGTGTGTGTATATATATATATGTGTATATATATATAGTCTGTAAACAACCCATTTCTTGACACAGTACTTGCTCACTATTTTTGAAAACTTAGCTTGTCACTGAAGAAGACTCCCACCATTGACTCCTGATTGGCTTGAGATAGTCACATGCAGCTCACTGTCACAATACATACCATAGACCAGAGTCAGAGAAGATCGATTTTATAGCTATTTCTCTTAAAAGATACACAATACAACAGCTACACTTTGTAATGATTTATTTTGGTATTAATGTTAGATTATTCAGTGTTCAGTGATAGATCCTCTTTGAAGTCCTTTCCATCTTAGCAGATTTTTATGCTGAAATCCTAAAGGGTAAAGAGACTGGAACTGAATGTTAAGATTCATACCTCCCTACGGTCTTGCCATTATAGCCGCTGCAAATATATAAATAAGAGAAAAGCCAGCTCCGCCAGTACAATAATAAACTTGTTGCAAGAGTGGTTTTATTGTACCCTAAACGTACAACATCCAGAATGTGCATTGTATTGCGGCTGTGAGCTGCACAAGGACAATCCCACAGAGTGCCACTTAACACATCAGGATATAGTAATAGCTGTCAAATAAAATTAATTAACTAGATTATATATTCTAAAACACAGCCATGAAACAATAAAAGAAAAAACATTTTAAAGAAATGGTTGGTGCAGAAATATATTTGTTGGAAAAGTAGTTTTTCGATTTTATCACAGGCTGGCATAATTCTGAGCTGGTAATATTCCTTTGTGCCTGTGTATACCATTTATCTCAGTAGTATAAATATGTCATTGGCCAGCCTAATA
The DNA here is from genome assembly GCF_000935625.1 of Nanorana parkeri. Lineage (NCBI taxonomy): Eukaryota > Metazoa > Chordata > Amphibia > Anura > Dicroglossidae > Nanorana > Nanorana parkeri. The sequence continues at coordinate 51,934 of NW_017309593.1, forward strand.
CCAGTTAGACAAAAACTGCTTAGCGTGCCATTGAAGATTTAATGTGTATCTTTTCTATCCCTCTCCTATACATATTCATAGGTAGAGCCACGGAATTTGTTGCAACATTTAATCTGCAATGAGATTGAAGTATTTTAATCAGCAAGCTCATAAAAGTCTGTAAAAGATCCGTCATTAAAAAAAGACAGCTAAATTCAGAAAACAGCTAAACTTTGTTTGTTCGTACAACAAAGGAGATAGAATACTGTATTTCCACAAGAGATACCATGCAATCAATATTCGATTAAATCTAAATATCTCGCACAGCTTGGCTTGACATTTTAGTACTGGCTGGAGAGATCTTTTAGAGATATTTTAGTGCATGCACTAAAACTTCAATGTTGGGAGATGATGGTCATGATTCTTACTGTTTGACTTACAGTTGGGAAAGTAATCATAAGGGTACTATGACAGCGTTATAGGGGGATTTTTTTCAAATGTGTTTAAAATCACTTGACCTCATTTGTAAAAGTGTCTTAAAGGGCCACTAAACTTTTCCACAAACTTCCAACCTTGCGTGCAAAAAATTTAAATTTAACTAAAATTAAATTTACATTGCTAATTTTTGTACGCAGATATGAAAAACACTAATTAATACAGTTATGAATTAATCAATAATAATAATAAATAAATAGTTATATGTATTTTTTACATTTTCAATACTTTTTTTTATTTTAATAGTACAATACATAACAAACACTTTTACATCCATAAATACATAATTGAAAACAAGAATACAAAAACAAAAAAACAATACATTAAACAAAAACAAAACAAAAACATTCTCATCATACCATATTACCTAAAAACACATTACTCCTCAAAATACCAGTATCAGATAAAAAAGACCTCATAGACAAACACCATTTCTATACTCAATCCACTTATCCCACATTTTGCTATATTTATCCATGTTGCCTCTATGTTTAGACATAATTCTCTCAAATCCAACCACTTTATCTAGATCTTTCTTCCATTCCTCCACTGAGGGAGGCTTTGCTGAGATCCACCTAAAGGCTATACTACGCCGAGCCACAAACAATGCCCTCGTTATTGCCACCTTCATATAGTATTCCACCTTCACAAATCCAAAAATACCCAAAATACATATCAATGGATTATTAGAAATATGAACTCCAAAGGCTATATTTATTATATATTTCCTGACAATATCGCTTCAGTGGGCCCACATCCAATTCCCAACCCACTTTACATTTCATAGAAGATTTATTCAAGACTCGTGGCAATAAATTTGAATACATTTGTGAAATTAACCCTCTCGTCGAAGTTGCATTAACAAGTTTATCTATAACCGCATTTACATTAATACAAACCTCACGTAAGCCCGGATGTACCGTGAGCGCATGCCTTAGTTGTAAATATTTATAAAATTGAACATTCGGTATTGAATAACTTGCTTGTAATTGTTGGAAAGAGCACAAGACGCCTTGATCATACATATGCGCCAATGTCAGAATCCCCATTTTCTTCCACCTTCCAAATCCTTGGAGTTTGTTTACCTCATGTAATACCCCATTACCCCATATTGGAGTATATTTTGTAAACTCAGAAATATCCAATAACCCCTTAATTGATTTCCACATTTTACCAATTAATCTTATAGTAGGTAAAGATGAAAACTCTTTTAGATATAAAGTAGTCTCAAGGGCCATAAGGGGGTCTCGGTTTTGAAACAGACAATTAATGATATCATATGCTCCTATCCTCTGTCCTGGTACATTCCAACCCGCCAAGTGTCTTATCTGTGTAGCCAAAAACATGATCTATGGATATGGAAGTGCTAACCCCCCAATTCCTTTAGGGTATTGCAAGGTTTCTAGCTTTACCCGTGCTTGTTTCTTTTTCCATATCAACTCCCTAAATACTGTATTTATCCTCCTAAATATAGTTTGAGAAATCCAACATGGAGAGTTATACAGTATATAGGAGAGCTGAGGCATCCAAATAATTTTAATGAGATTTAATCTACCGACCGGCGAAAGGGTAAGTTTGCACCATACATTACATTGTTTCTGAAATTTCTGCAAAATTGATATTAAATTATATGTATTTTAAATGTATTTGTAACCTGCTGTATAGCAGCATTTAGACTAGAAGGAGGGCCGGCAATGTGAGCCAATCCTAATTTACTGCATGTTCAGACAGGAAGAGAGATTGGAGTGATGACCTCATCAGCATGCAACTGCCCTTTGACTTCCCAACCTCAGGCTGGGGACAGGGAAGTGGCCTAGATATATTAGGCCACTAGGCTAAATGTGCTGTTTGTGAAGATTCAAGGATGGGATGAGCAGAAATTAAAATCCATTGCCAGTGAAATTATGGCAAAGGATTTTTAAGGTGGCACAGCTTTAATTTTTTTGCCCAGTCCAGAATTGGGAAAGAAACAATGCTTTCCCTTCTAAGGATTATTGGTAGAACTTCATGCATGATGACATTATGTTGTTTTATTTGTAATATATAATATAATATGTATAATATATATATATAACCTGGCATTCAACCTCAAAAGATTCCCTAATTCACCTATGACAGGAAGGAGAGAAAGGGGAGTACCATACTGGGGGTGCTGTGCTGTGCTGTTGCTGGGCTCATTCTTACCTGGGCCTAAGCAGGGCAAGACCCTTCCCCTTACAATAGAACTGCCTTTAGATCTCACCCTCCTTGTTGCATTTTTTTATTTTTATTTTACAAGAAGAATCATAATATGTTGATTATACAGAAGGCAGTGTTACAGTAGGAGGTTCAGCATTTGTTCCACTATATTTTACCTGGAGCTGAAGAAAAAGACATGGCGTTAGTTTTACATCAGTGTGAGATGCTTCTGCAATCATTCAGGATTTATTGACAGGTGCATTTGACCTGCAGTTGACCTCGTCCTGACCTTCATTTGACCTGTTTTAAGCAGGTTTTGTATTCTCATAGTCTTGTATGGGACTACAAAACCCGATTTATTAAAACAAAAGCCCATTGACAGAGGTCATCCTGTTAGGGTTTACATTTACTCGAGGTGCTATTACTGCAAATGAACTCCAATATGACAAAAAAAATAACTGGCCTAACCTGCTACAGGAATATGGATTAACCCTTGACATCCTTACCTACAATGCAGTACCAGTGGTGAGCCATTGGATAGGGGGTGAAAGTTTGGGGGTGATAGGTTGTCACTATTGGATCCAACAGGCAGGAAGTCCATGGAACCATAGCGTAGGATTAGTATTCCTCTCTGTTAGATCTTCCCTAGACAAAAGGAGCATTTTATGGTGCATTACGGGCAGGGGTAGGGTGGAACAGCTTTAATTTTTTTGCCCAGTCCAGAATTAGGAAAGAAACAATGCTTTCCCTTCTAAGGATATTGGTAGAACTTCATGCATGATGACATTATGTTGTTTTATTTGTAATATATAATAATAACATATAATTTTGCTTTTGTATTTCATAGATAGAACAGGTTGGGTTTTATGGAATCATTATTGTAGTAGTAATAAAAACACTAATATCATCTGTAAATGGTTTCATATTTTTAGAACCCAAACTGCCTTCTTTCATTTATACGCTATGGTAATATTTGTCAACACAAACCCTTCCTAAAATGCAGGTTCCCTAGTTCCAATTTTCTTGTAATGTGAATTATGCCATTTGTGTAAATTATTAATCCATGTGTCCATTTTTGTAATTACCTCCAATTATTTTAAATTATTTCAATTTGTTGTTGAATTGTGCTTTATATCACATTAATTTAAACTTTCCATATAATTATGCGGTAATTGTTTCGAATAAGAAGGCGTTTAAATGTTTAAACAATATTTACTGTGTAATGAATTAAGGATCTCAAGTTGAAGTCAGCAATTCTATGATTTAAATGAGTTTTCTGTTGCCTTACTGTTCTTCTGTTAATGTGCTATAAGTGCTGTAAAATTGGTTATTATTTGAACAAGTACTTTTAATTTTGTCATTTATTTTGTTCCCTGTGAAAGGTTTAAACATAAGCATTAGTGAGCTAGAGACAAAATGCATCAACAGTTTATTTTATGTTGCGCACTTATAATGCCATTGTTAGAAATTCTAATTGCTTGTTCAGTTGACCTGAAAAGTCACCACTGAATTGAGGAGCATGACTTGTTCCAAAGATGATAGGCCTAACTGACTAAAACTAACTGACTAAAAAATTAGTGAGTATGCCAGTGCCCATGATATTCTCAGAGGCACGCACAGGCTACAGCTCATATAAGTGAAATCTTCACACACGTATGGTGTTTTATGGATTGTATGCTCCAGCATTTGAACTTATGCCAGCTATGCCATATGATGTTCTGGCATTAGATCTGTCCCACCACTGTTAGTATATTTAAATGTCCATACCATGTCGCAATTAAACCACATCATGTCTGTATAGCTATTATTAAAGAAGAACTCCTGTGAAAAGTTTTATTAACCCTTGCAGTGGAGTTAGCACCGCACTGCAAGGGTAAACTGCTCATTTTGGTCTAGGTGCTAAAAAAAAGTTATACTCCCCCGAACTGCTGAGCTGACACCCTGCTTCCCTGGTTACTGAAGCACATCTCCTCCTCTTCTGCACACATGGACTGTTCCTCAACATTCTTATGTCTATACACTTGTATATAGTGTGATGACACAAGGATTCTTAGATCGCTGCAGAGGAGGGGTAGAGAAGCTCTAGGGACCTGGTCTAAAAACAAGCCGGCTGGAGTGATCAGTTGAGTATAACTTTTTTTTAGCACCTAGAAATAAATGAGCAGTTAACCCTTGCAGTGTGGGCGTAGCCCCACTGCCAGGGTTACTATAATTATTCCCTGGAGTTCTTCTTTAAATAGCTCCAGTGAACCACATGCAGTATTATACTGCACATGTGCTTATGCTTGTGCTCATGTGCATACAAGATTTCATATCAGATACCATATGCTATTGCTTACAAATAGTGATAGGTGAATCTGCCTGAGTTTGAGCCTTCCAGGGGTTCAGGGAATCGTGTACAAAGTTTGGCAAACCTGCACTTAGAGGTGAATCTCACTGAAGTAATCTTGTAGGTTAATTCTACCCATATTTAGGGATAATAGACAAACTACTGTCAAAAAATGACATAGGAAGCTGGGCACTTCCATGGATGACATGTATCAATGCAAAAATGAAATGTTTTAAAATTACCATGGAGCAGAAAGTGGGTCTTTTCAAGCGGCTTCAAGGGAAATATTGTAAATACACAAATACTTTAAATAACATGCTTGTGGGATGCCTTAAAGCTGTACATGGTGTTACGGAACAGTACTATTTTTACAGACAGTCTCAGCAGCATACACTGGCAGCAAAGATTTGGCTGTGGAATTGATTTTTTTTTCTTTTCCAGTTGGCTTGGCTTACATACTGCAGCAACACCCCAATCTGATTCTTTTAATTTTTTTTTAAAAGCCTTTTTTGAGGCGGTTTAGCAGTGACATGTGCTTTTTTTTTAGTTTCAAAACAGTTTTTATTTTTCAGTAA
>NW_017309594.1:0-2782 GCF_000935625.1 Nanorana parkeri
ATGCAAAATGAATAAAAAGATTTTTCAAAAAAAAAAAGATAAACATTACCCTTTAGGGTTAGTTGACACCAAGCGCGTTCCAGGAGCAGAGTGGAGCAGTTATAGACTGGATCAAAACTGCGTCCAATGAATTGCAATCGTATTTTGGGCTCTAGTTCACACCACAGCGTTCAGTTCCAGAGCATGTGAACAAACTGCAGCAAGCCCTATTTTTCCTGCTCTGTAACGCATGAAAACACATAAACGCATGTAAACGCACTGAAAGCCCATTTTAATCTAAAGAAAAAATACATTTTTTTTTTTTTTTTTTACAAAAACCGCCTGGAATGCGGCAAAAACCTTAGGACTTGTTCATACCAATGCAGACCAGATCTGCATGAGTTTCTGCACACGCAGTGCAGTGTGTTTTGCCGCGTTTTTGACGCCTTCAGGGCTGTATTTTCACACAAAAAAAATGTGTTTTAAACTTAATGTTGTTTCAGTGTGTTTGCATGTGTTTTTGATGCGTTTGCATGCGTTCCAGAGCGTCCAAGTGCAGGAAAAATAAGGCTTGCTGCAGTTTTTTGACATGCTCTGGAACTGCATGCTGTGAGCCAAAAATACCATTGGAATACACTGGACACAGTTTTGATCCGGGCTGTAACTGCTCTGCTCCTGGAACGCGCTTCGTGTCAACTAATTTAAATTATTATTTGATTGGCGTGAACTAGCCCTTAGTGTCCTTAATGAGAATAACATGTAATGTAGGGCTTCTATGCTCAAAAAAAAAAAATGCAAAAAAGGCTTGAACAGTTAGGAGCCAAGCATAGCACAGTCGAAGATTGTTCCTCACTCCCATTGAGGAGAATTGATGCAAACTTGAAAATACAAAATTTGGAACAGCTGTGCATGGCAAACAATCAGCTTCTCTCTTTCATTTTATAATAGGAACAGAACAAACTGAAGAGATAATCTGAATGGTTACTATGGGCAACTGCTCCAGATTTTGTTTGTCCTGTTTTGACATATTCCCCTCATTGATTTTTACTCTTTTGAATTGGGCACATATTACTTGACAAATAAACTGAAGACAAAGGTGAAGGGGGTGTTTCAACACATTTGGCGAATATCTATATGGGTACATGCTTTGATTACATTGGGATTTGATTTAATGAGTAAATGGAGTGCGGAGCACCTTTTCGGTGTGTTTGGTAGTTCGATTCATGATTGTGGACTGGTACATGCTGAACAAATCGGAACATGTAAATTCTGCTTTTTAGCATTTTTCATAATTTTAACAGAGAAATAACTGTTGCACTTTGCTATAGAGGTGCTTTGTAATATTGTTATTGGGTGGTTTGGCAGAGTAAACTACGATCCTGTAAGGAGGATTGTAGATTATCACGAAGGATGTCATTGTGCAGCTCAGAATACATTCCCTAATTGCTTTCTCTACTGATCACTGTGATGACTTATCACTGCCTTTCACAGCTGTTTCGTGTGATAAGTTTTCTTTTCGCAGGTTATTAAAAAACCTCTGTGCAGCCGAGAAAAACAAAAATAATCTGCTGAGTAAAGTTAAATCGTGATAAAGCTACTTTGATCACTGTTTATTAAACGTACACCTTAGCCTCCTAGATTTTTTTTATGTGCAAATCTGTTTAGCCGCTCCTTTTATCATGTGCACTATTTTCCCAATTGCACCTGTTTGCGGAAGTTTGCAACTGTCTACATAAGCACTTCTCCTGCAGCTGTCTGAAACTGGAGCATCATCTAACAAAACAATCGCTACTTAACCCCATAAGGACAAAGGCCTTTTTTTATGTGTTTGTTTACATGTTATAATTCACATTTTACTTCAAAACCCCCAAACATATATTTTCTGAAAGCTAAAACCCTATGGAATAAAATGGTGGCAGTTGCAAATTTTTATGTTGCACGACATTAGCGCAACTTTCTATCAAACCCAAAAATGTTGTGAAAAATGCACTTAAGTTAAATGTAGTGCCCCAAAACACTATATAAACCATTTTTTTTTTAAATATAAAAGATGAGGTTACAAAAGTAAATAGATACCCAACATGCCTAGGTTAAAAATTGTGTGCGTCCGTGAAACTGTGACAGAATTCAGTACCCCAAAAAGTCCATACACAACATTTTAGAAACAGGTCATCAGTTTAGAGCAGTGGTTCTCAACCTGTGTAACCTCAGGACCCACATTTGTCCTTGGTCATTAATTCGCGACCCAAGTCGCAGCGCATTGGAACGCACGGCATTGCGGTACCGCACGTTCCGATGCGGGCAATCAAACTGTGGACAGGAGATGATGTGTGTTGAGAACCACTGGTTTAGAGAGCGTCATCAGTTTATGTGTAAATATTGGCCCTAGAATTATTGTTCTCACTCCTGCGTGTGCGGCGATACCCAACATGTGTAGTGCAATCGTCGTTTTCATATGTAGGTGCACCTGACGGCGTTTACATGACGACGCGCGTGCTTGCAGGATCCGGGGACTTAAAAAAATGTTTTTTACATTTTATTTATTTATTTTTAAAACTTTTTTTAACTTTAATTGCTATCACATAGAGGGGCTTACAAGCCCCCCAAGTGAAAGCATATTGGCAGTGACAGGAACTCTTTAAGGTGATGCTGGGGGTCCAAAAGACCCCCAGTGTCACCTTAACACTCTAAATAAGCTATTGAAGTGCAGATCACTTGCGTTGCTCCCGGTCCCAGAGTACGGGCAGGGGATCGGCACATGGATGTTCGCCGCTCCCCTCCCCAGCTTCCTGCCGACACCCAG
>NW_017309594.1:2901-12578 GCF_000935625.1 Nanorana parkeri
CCGGTCCCAGGCAACGGAGCCCGGGAAACAAGGCGGGGGTGTCGGGCAGGGGGTGGCCCGGTTACCGGATTGTAGAAGCGATCTGGCGACAGCTGAGCCGCCAGAATCACTTCTACTGTAAAACCGGTCGCCGGCTCAACAAAACCGAACAGACTCCTGGTGGCGAACAGACTCCTGGTGGCGAACAGACTCCTGGCGGCAAACAGCCGCCGGGAGTCTGTGTAACCCTTCCGACTTCGTGACGGGATTATCCCGTCATAGGTCGTGAAGGGGTTTTGAAGTCCCTATGACCACTTCAAGAAGCGACAGTTAAGCTTTTTGCATGGAGTTACGAGTCTTCTTTCCTGATGTCTATTTAATCTCATTTATATACATTACACTAGCAACATAAATCTGGCGCAAATATATGCCATTCAACCATATGCGAGTTCAAACACTCGCAATTACTATGATAAATCCCCCCCATTATACAGTATTTTTCTATTGTTGTGACTAAGATGAGGATCAAATCACAATATGGCAAACTACTGCAGAAAACTAGTTCATTCCAAGGGGGTTCACATACATTTGGTTTTGATTCACTGTTTTTCGGCAGCATTCTGCAGATATATGCAGATACCAAACTGATGAATATGAAAAGAGAATTGATGTATTATTTTGTTATCTGTGTTTTAGGCAGAGAAAGATTCTGCATCTACAGACCCCTACTACTGTCTGTCTGACTTCATTGCCCAAAAGGATTCTGGGATACATGACTACATGGGTATTTTTGCTGTAGCCATTTTTGGTGTGGAGGACCTGAGCAAAGCTTATGAGCTCAAGGGGGATGACTACAACAGTATCATGGTCAAAGCCCTAGGGGATAGACTAGCCGAGGTAAGTCAAAAAGAGATGCACTGTAAAGTAACACACACACACATATATACAGTGTGTGCATGTGTGTATATATATATATAATTTATGAACTGTTTTACTTGCCAAAATATGTGTTCTATTTAGCCATTTTGTGTATATGTGTGTAACCTCCCTGCTACAGCCCGCTAAGGAGCAACAGCTGCAAAGTGATGAGGCAATATGTGCTCTCCTATATTGTAATTGTAACATGTCAAAAGAGAACGATCGACCATAGTTCTCTTCAGGGTCACAGGAGGACATATACTAATGTCCTCCAGTGACCCAAAACTCAGTATATAGTGGGCTATCTATCGCTGAGCCGCACCACTGCTGAGACGGCAGAGCCAGGTGTGCCCGTCCCCTCCCCCGCCCGTTTCTCCAGTCAGCACTTGTGAAACGTTGAGGGGAGGGGGGAATCCCTGCGGGGAGCTGACTGACAGTCACCGCTCTCTACAGGGAGAGGATTGGGAAGTCAGTGATCGGCGGTATCTGTTTGCTGAATTCCTGATCAATAGAGCTGACCTGTGACAGCTTCGTTGTCACAGGATGGCTAGAATTATGGGGATGAGTGTTTTTCATTCACCTCATCATTCTCCTTTAACTGTATTAATCTCATGGGACTGTTTGAAGTGCTAGTACTGGCTGACTGACTAACAATGCTAGCTTTCCTTGTCTTCATGCTGCTGCACAGGGGATAATAGGAAGCATAAACATAAATAAAAATATAAGTATTTATACCCGATGTATTAAATACTTTTCTTTTTCAATAAAAAATACATGAAATTATGTGTTTTATTTGTATGGGGTTTGGCTTTTTTTGTAGGCCATTTAACCCCTTAGTGACAGCTTCAGAAAACATTTTCACTTCTAGGGACCGGACCAATTTTGCCATTTTTGCTATGTGTTTGTTTAACCATAATTTCCATCTTCCTCATGCTTTGCACCTACACATATTATATACCATTTTTTACAGGACAAAATGGGCTTCAATTTGATGTGACATATGCATGTATAAATTCTTATTTTTTAAAAGAAAATACAACAAAAATTGAAAGAAAAACAACATTTGCACAGCTTTGCCAAAAATAATGTGTACATAATTAGTGTACCTCAGGGCACTCCAGTGCCGGAGTCCGTAGCCGCACACGTTACAACGCATCGTGCTGCTCCTCCTCCTGCTGTCAGAATAAAACCGTGGGGTTTTCAAATGCTTGGTGTCCTACTTTTGTTGTGAACGCAGAGCAATAACAGTCTGCGGCATTGCCTCTACTCACAGCGTTGGACCCTGTGACATCTTGTTGAAGATACTGTCTTGAGTGGAGTTTCTTCTGCTGCCTGGAGCTTCTGACTCTGCCTCGCTGTCTGTTTCACTGCCAAGCTGCTGTCATCAGTTTTACTGCTCCAGGGAAAGGTCCCCCACAAAACTGCGAGTACCATCCTGTATTTAAAGGATTGTCCTCTTGCTCCTATTTGCTTATGGTATATCCATTACAATCGTTAAATTAAATGAATTACATGGAGAGTGCCTCCTGAGGAATTGAACACTGAATAACCGTTTCCTAAAAGGCATTTACTATTGGAGACAGACATTGCACAATCCCCAAGTAACATACTCACCTCCTGTAAGAGTCCAGTGCTAACTGCACATGCGCCAACTGCGCGCTGTCTCACGAACCGGAACAAATCCGCGCCAAGGGCGCATCATTGCGCCAACCCACGCATGCGCAGAAGGCATGATTCAGCAAGGCGGGAAAGCGCCCAGTAGGCGGACAGGAAGTGACCGAAATTACAATCATCGCTTCCCCTATATAAGCCCAGCCTGGACACTGCCAAATTGCTGGATTATCTTCAGTCTCTCCTTGTTCCTGTGCTGTTGTGTTATCTGTTTGGACTTGTTGTGACCCGGAACCATAGTGACTACTCTTGCCTGCTGACTGCCCTTGGCCTCGGATTCGTATACTGACCATTCTTCTGCTTATCCCTTTTGTACTTTGCTGCCCGATTGGAACCGACCCCGGCTTGGATCTTGACCATTCTTCTGCTTATGCCGTTTGTACTTCGTTGCCCGATTGGACTTGACCCCGGCTCGGATCTTGGATTTAGGCTTGCACGGTGCTCCGCACCACTGGCATTCGTGCCACTCTGTGTCCGCCAGGTCTCTGTAGCCATCCCCAGTGGCCTCAAGACCCGAGGTGCAAGGGAGGCCTCCTCACTACTACAGTCTCACCTCAGGTTACATAGTTACATAGTATTTGGGGTTGAATAAAGACATACGTCCATCAAGTCCAACCCATATCGGTCCACGCATCATCTCATTCTTAGGGATACTGGTATCCCTGGATATTACGGTCCCTCAAGAAATTGTCCAAACGTTTCTTCAACAAATCTACACTCTTGGCTGAAATCACTGCCGATGGCAGTGAGTTCCAGACCTTAACCGCTCTTACTGTAAAGAACCCTCTTCGCCCATTGTGCTGGAATTTTTTCTCCACCAACTTTAGGTGGTGGCCTCTAGTCTTTGTAATGGAGTTAATCTCAAACAGTTTGTTGCCAATGTTGCTGTCACCATTGAACATCTTGTACATGAAAATCATATTCCCCCCTTAATCTCCTTAATTCCAGCGTAAACATGTTTAAGGTCAGAAGCCTTGTCTCATAGCTCTGGTCCACCATTCCCCTAATTAGTTTTGTTGCCCTCCGCTGGACTCTCTCCAGTTCAAAGACATCCCTTCTCAGTACCGGCGACCAAAACTGGACCGCGTACTCCAGATGTGGCCGAACCAACGATCTATATAGAGGCACAATTATAGACTTGTCCCTGCAATACATCCCCTTCTTAATACAGGACAAGACCCTGCTAGCTTTGTTTACCGCAGCTTGGCACTGCAAGCTACCATTCAGTTTGTGGTCTACAATGACCCCCAAATCTTTTTCTATTTCTGACTTCCCTAGCGGCATACCCATGATTGTATAGCCTATTTGTTTATTTTTATGTCCAAAGTACATTACTTTGCATTTATCGACATTAAACCTCATCTGCCATAGTATTGCCCACTCCCCTATTTTATCCAGGTCCTCCTGCAATGTTATATTGTCACGATCCGTTGATGGGTGAAATAATCGAAGAGAAGCCCTTGATAAAGCTTTGATAGAAAGTGGCGAATTCCACGAACCTCTGGACGCCTTTACGGTCCGAGGGAACCGGCCATTTCAGAACCAGTCACCTTCTGTGGGTCCATAGAGATGCCAGAAGTAGAGATAATGAGGCCAAGGAACTGGATGGTGTCCTTCTCAAACACGTATTTTTCAGGCTTGGCATAGAGCTTATGTGCTCGTAGGCGAAAAAGGACTTTACACATGTGGATGTGATGGGCCTCTAGTGAAGAGAAGACGAGAATGTCGTCTAGGTAAACGATCATAAAGAGGTCAAGAAAGTCCCTAAAGATATCGTTCATGAGATGTTGGCACAAGGACTCTAAGGTGGAAGCACTCCTCTCAGTCGCAGACACGGCTTTTGATAAACTCAAACATTTCTTCACCTCTGCCCCGGTCCTTCGTCACCCTGACCCGGCCCTACCTTATGTGCTGGAGGTCGATGCTTCTGAGATTGCGGTGGGGGCAGTCCTTTCTCAGCGCCAGGAAGCCACCGCTTTGCTGCACCCTGTTGCCTTATTTTCCAGGAAACTGTCTCCGGCAGAAAGGAACTATGATGTAGGGGACCGGGAACTCCTCGCCATAAAACTGGCTCTAGAAGAATGGCGCTATCTGTTACATAGTTACATAGTATTTGAGGTTGAATAAAGACCATCAAGTCCAACCTATTAGGATCTCATTCTAGGAGTACCTGTACCCCTGTATATTACGGTCCCTTAAGAAATCGTCCAAAAGTTTCTTGAACAATTCCACATTATTTGCTGAAATCACCGCCTGTGGCAGTGAGTTCCAGACCCTAACTGATCTTACTGTGAAGAACCCCCTTCTCCCCTTGTGCTGGAATTTTTTTCCACCAATTTTAGGTGGTGGCCTCTAGTTTTTGTAATGGAGTTAATTTTAAACAGTCTATCGCTAATGTTGCTACCGCCATTGAACATTTTGTACATGGAGATCATATCCCCCCTTAATCTCCTCACCTCCAATGTGAACATGTTTAAATTTATTAGCCTTGTCTCGTAGCTCTGGTCCTCCATACCCCTAATTAGTCTGTTGGAAGGAGCATCACACCCCATCCTTGTCTTAACAGATCATAGAAATTTGGAGTATCTCCGTACGGCTAAATGTCTGAGGCCTAGGCAAACCAGATGGGCCCTCTTCTTCACCAGGTTTAACATGCATATCACATACCGTCCAGGATCAAATAATTGTAAACCTGATGCCCTCTCCCGAATGTATCCCATATCGGAAAACACACCAACGACGGGCACGATACTTACAACTTATAACATCCTCCTAGTCACAGATGACATTCTGTCCAGGATCAAGCTGGCCTCTTCTTCTGACTAGCTGCCCCCAGGAAAACCAGCACAAGAGAAGGACAGACTTTTCTTCCATGGACATGCTGTATTTGTACCTTCTCAAATGCGAGTTCTGGTTCTCAAGCTCTGCCATGATAACAAGCTAGCAGGTCATTTTGGGGGTGACCAAAACCTCTGATGTGCTCCTGCGATCCTTCTGGTGGCCTACCCTCAAGGCGGGGACTGCCAAGCCTATATCAATTCCTGCCTGGTGTACATTCACACCAAAATAGAGAAGTCCTGGGGTCTGCTGCGCCCCCTTCCACTTCCCTCCAGACCCTGGGAAAAAATCAGTATGGACTTCATAGTGGAACTACCGCCATCTGAAGGGTTTGTTGTTGTGGACCGCCTTACCAAGATGGCTCATTTTATTCCAATGATCGGCACGCCTTCCGCCCCAGAAACGGCTCAGGCGTTTATCAAGGATATTGTTCGCCTCCATGGGGTCCCCAGCAATATCGTATTGGAACGTGGGGTCCAGTTCAAGGAGCTCTGTCAGGCTCTGGACATTGAAAACCACTATTCTTCGGCCTACCACCCTCAAACCAATGGCCAAACGGAACACACCTACCAGACACTTGAACAGTACCTCCGTTGTTTCTCCACCTTTATCCAAGACAATTGGGCGTCCCTTCTTCCTTGCACAGAATTTGCGTATAACAACTCAGTCCATTCTACCACAAAACAATCCCTGCTGTATGCCAACCTGGTGTATCACCCTTCCTTTGCCCCTGTCCTACACGCTTCCGCTGTAGTCCCAGCTGTCTGGAACAGAGTGGAGTTTCTTCACAACAACTTGGAACTCCTAAAGGATACCATGGCCAAGGCCCAGCTGGATTGCAAGACCGTCTATGATCGAAGGCGAAGGGGGGTTCTGGACCTCCAACCGGGAGACAAGGTTTGGCTGTCTACAATGCATCTAAAGTTGGCCTGCCCATCCAGAAAATTAGGCCCTAAGTTCATAGGTCCCTTCCCTGTCTTACGCCAATTCAACCCTGTTGTCTACGAACTCAAGCTCAACCCTCGACCTACCGGATCCACCTGGTCTTCCATGCCTCCCTCCTTAAGCCAGTAGCCCCGAACCCCTTTGGGGATCGTGGGGATCGTCCTCCGGCTCCCTCCATGGTCAAAGGGATTGAGGAGTACTAAGTGGAGGCCATCCTGGGCTGCCGTAAGAGGGGACGAGGGAGGCTCTGTAAGAGTCCAGTGCTAACTGCACATGTGCCAACGGCGCGTTGTCTCATGAACCGGAACAAATCCGCGCCAACTGTGCATGCGCCAAGGGCGCGTCATTGTGCCAACTCGCGCATGCGCAGAAGGCATGATTCAGCAAGGCGGGAAAGCACCCAGGAGGCGCACAGGAAGTGACCTAGAGTTCAATCATCACTTCCCCTATATAAGCCCAGCCTGGACACTGCCAAATTGCTGGGTTATCTTCAGTCTCTCCTTGTTCCTGTGCTGTTGTGTTATCTGTTTGGACTTGTTGTGACCGGAACCATAGTGACTACTTTTGCCTGCTGCCTGCCCTTGACCTCTGATTCGTATACTAACCATTCTTGTGCTTTGCCCTTTTGTACTTTGCTGCCTGATTGGAACCGACCCCGGCTTGGATCTTGACCATTATTCTGCTTATCCCTTTTGTACTTCGTTGCCCGATTGGACTTGACCCCGGCTCGGATCTTGGATTTAGGCTTGCACGGTGCTCCGCACCACCGGCACTCGTGCCACTCGGTGTCTGCCAGGTCTCTGTATCCATCCCCAGAGGCCTCAAGACCCGAGGTGCAAGGCAAGGCCTCCTCACTACTACAGTCTCACCTCAGGTACGTGACACCTCCGCAGCTGAGATCCTGTAAATAAACTTGTGGCATATTATAAGCTAACAGAAAGTAATTCATAGTGAATGTTTTTATTTGTCCTGATTTATAGGGTATATCATATGTCTGGGATTTCAGTTTATTTTGGGAGTTATAGGTCACAAAATACAATTTTAGTGTGGAACAATTTTAGAATGTGGTATGTTTGTCTCCTTTCTTTAATTGCCTCCTCGGCACTATATTTTCTTATAATGTTTTTATTAAACATATTTTTTACTTTTTTTATTTTAAACTAGGGGACACTAAGGGGTTATTTTTGTATGTACAGGCTTTTATACTTAGTATCTCTGAGCGGAATACAGTATTCTCCTCAGAAATATATTGTATCACTTTTGTAACACATAGCTGGCTAGCAGTTTACAAAACACAGTGAGTTGCTGTTCCCAGCTCTGCGATCACAGCAATCAGCTCTCGCTGTGATCACAGGACTGTGACCACCTAATCTGTTTTTGATGATCTGCCTCAGACCCTGAGGGACCCATCAACAGCAGTAACTCAATGAGCGCTAGTCCCTTCACAGACCATTGTACTGAATTATGGGATTATGCCATCACAAGTCATTAACAAACTGAACGATCGTGATGGGATAATCCCATCATCTGTCGGGAAGGGGTTAATGGTATTTTTTTGTTTTTTTATGAGTTGCAACTGTTTGTGTTAATCTCATATGGGTCTGCAGTGTATGATCCTGTTTGTCGCATTGTTGAAAACATTCTTTTTGCTTATTAAGGCAT
Source organism: Nanorana parkeri (assembly GCF_000935625.1). Classification (NCBI taxonomy): domain Eukaryota; kingdom Metazoa; phylum Chordata; class Amphibia; order Anura; family Dicroglossidae; genus Nanorana; species Nanorana parkeri. Next base: position 10,915 of record NW_017309594.1, read on the forward strand.
TTGCAGAAGAACTACATGAGAAGGTCAGAAAAGAGCTGTGGGGCTACTCCAGCTCTGAAGATCTGAGTGTTGATGATCTGCGCAAGATACGATATAAAGGCATTCGTCCAGCCCCGGGCTACCCCAGCCAACCAGATCACACAGAGAAGCTTACTATGTGGAAGCTGGCAAACATAGAGGAGGCAACAGGTAAAGTACATGTCAAATATAAAGATATTTACAGTCTTCCCTCAACTGTGAGTTTGCGTCATAACAGTCTTTATGAATACTTGTGGTGAGAGATGTTAACAAATATAATTTTATCTATTTTGACACAATATATTCTCCAGTCTTTTTCAGTCCTGAGGCACTTCTCTAAATATTACTATAATGCCAGGATTTTTTAAAATATAATCTAACAAAAGTGGGTGAAAGGTTCTGTATATTACAATCTAAAATGTAATGTGGTTTCTTCTATGAACACTTGCAGCAAAATAGAATTGTCTGACCAGTATAATCTTTGTACCAACGCAAAGATAAAAAAAATTGTATGTCTATCCTATGTATGTAAAGCAGGGAGGTGAATGCTTTTGAGTATTCACCCATTTGTTGCTGGAGCTGCATAGCTCCATATAAGCAAACACAGTCTCCTGAAATTGGAAACATCCTATTTGGATACCTCAAATAAAAAGATAATATTTTTATATCGCATTGCAAATTACTTTAATTTATCATGATCAGCATACATTAATACAATTTTAAAAAAGCTACAAATTGGAAATGAAAAGTTTTTGTCCTTTTTACTTTTTCACAGATGTTTGGGTGTATTTTATTGCTATTTGAGTGGAAATTAGAACAGTTGCACTTTTAATTACTTTCTCTTTGTTTTTGTTTGTTATTTTCTGTTTGGACTTTTAAAGTCTAAAAATACCTCAAATAAAAACATAAATCAAAGAGGGCATTGTGAGGGCATGGGTAAAGGACATGGAATAATTTTTAACTTGTGTATACTTTTTTTTTTTTTAAACAGATTTTATTAACCACTTGAAGTCTGGGGTGTTAAACCCCCTTCCCATCCAGGCCATTTTTCAGTATTCAGCGCTGCGGTACTTTGACTGACATTTATTCCGTTATGCAACGCTGTACTGAAATTAATTTTATACCCTTTTTTGGGGACAGATAGAGCTTTCTTTTGGTGGTATTTAATCACCACTGGGGTTTATATTTTTTAATATATGAAGGAAAAATTACAGATTTAAAAAAAAAAAAAACTGTTTCCCCTAATATTAAATTCTAAAACATTTATTATTACCCAATTTTTTGGTAAAATATAAAAGACGCGGTCACGTTGGGTAAAAAGACACCAAACATGTCAAGCTTTAAAATTGTGCAGGCGCGTGAAACCTCAAAAAACTACATTACCCAAAATCGGCCATAGGCGACGCTTTAAAAGCTTTTACCACTCATCAGTTTAGTGTTATCAGTGATTGATGGCCCTAAAATGATTGCTCTCACTTCGACGTTCGCGGCGATATGTAGCATGTGTAGCGCAATTGTCGATTTTGCGCGCTGGTGCACTGGGCGCGTATTTACGTTTATATGTGCGTAAAGGAAGGGGGGGGCTTAAACATTTGGGTGGGTTTACTTTTTTATTTGTGACATTTATATATATATATATTTTTTTT
>NW_017309594.1:13206-33548 GCF_000935625.1 Nanorana parkeri
TACAATCCCCCTATATATTAGCAAAGGCACACTGACAGGTCCTCTTTATGGAGACCTGGGGGCCCCCAAAAAAGCTGATGAAGCAGAGGGGGGGGGGGCAAAAAAAATCACGCCATACAACCGATCGGCGGCTATAGAGCCGCTGATCGGTTGTATGTGAAACGGCTGTAACGTTAACGGCTGTAAAAACGAGCGGGTCTTTCCTGCCCGTGTGCGCGCGCAGGAAATAAATGTCGTCTGGAGACGGCAATCCGCTGATGCGAGTCAGCCGTCCGTCCGTTTTTTTTCTACGGGCGGACGGCAACTGGTTAAAAAGTATACTGTATGATTATGATCATTTGGAGCTTTTGCTCTGTAACATTATCCCAAGAGAACACATTTAAAAAAATATATATTTTATATTATGTTACAAATTATGGTAAAAACAACATTACACAAATTTTAATGCAAACTAATCCATAGTGCATCAAATATTAACAGTTCCTAACACCTCCTAACCTTCACCTTCATTAGGTTGCCAAGCAACGAAGTTGCAAGGACACCTATTGTATCTGTTAATTTGTATTATTATTATTCCGCCACTTTTTCCAATGCCTGTAATAAGTGCACTGTTAGTCAAAAACTCATGAATCTTTGCACAATGGTAGAGCACTGTGCTCTGCAGAGCTTATTACAATATAAAGGTCATAGGCCATATGATATGGCAGCCTTCTTGGTTTTTGCAACTTCTCCAGAACCGCTAAAGCTACAGATGTATAAATTGATGTGTGAGCTTATGCTGTGCTCTGTTATCTCATGTGTTCATTATAGCTCTATTGGTCACATGGTTTGGCAGCCATTTTGGATTGTGCAATATTCTGCAAACAACTTAAACTCTGAAACCATTTATCAGAATTATTCAAATCTTTGCACATATGTCCAGTGCAACCTCTTCTACCACGTTTGTAGAAACTGGCCCGATCCCAAAATCAATATGGCTACTGCAAGCCAATGGTATTTAGATAGTGTTATTATTATTATTATTATGGCATATTGTCAAAAGCCTGTAATAGACACACTGTTACTCATAAACTCATGCAGCGTGGCCCAATGGTAGAGCTCTACAGGTGAAACTCGAATAATTCGAATATCGTGCAAAAGTTCATTTATTTCACTAATGCAACTTAAAAGGTGAAACTAATATATGAGATACCCATAACACCTAGGCAATGCTACAGGCTGATGGCTTCCATGCCACGCGGCATTGAGGCAGTAATTGCTGCAAAAGGGGCCCAAACCAAGTACTATAAATGAACTTTTGCACAATATTCTAATTATTCAAGTTTCCCCTGTATGCTATGCCGAATCTTTTGCATCATGAAGGTCATAGGTCACATTGCCTGGCAGTCATCTTGTTCCAGGTGACGACATTCAGCTCCATATTCAAACATCTGTTTCTCAGGAACTATTACAGGTACTGGTGTACAAATTGCTATGTATAGTTATACTATGATCTGCACTCACAACTGGCCATATTGAATTGTTTCAAATTCGACACATTTTTCTATTATTTTGATGCTCTTTTTTTCAGATGCAAATTATTACCACACCGTTATGTAAAAACTCATGAAATTTGGCCCAATGGTAGAGAACGGTGCTGTGTTTAAACCTTACAAACATAAAGAACATAGGTTGCAAGCTATGGCGGCCATCTTGGTTTAAGCAAACCTATTTCTGACAATTTTCAAACATCTGTTTTTTCATAACCCCTAATGCTACAGATATACAAATTCATATGTGTCATTATGCTAAGCTTTGCAATCATATATGTTTATTACAAGTCATGTGACCTCATGGTTTGGCAGCCATTTTGGATTGTCCCATATTCTGCAAACAACTTAAACTCTGAAACCATTTATCAGAATAACTCCAAACTTTGCACATATGTCCATGGCTACCTCTTCTACCACAGTTGTAAAACCAGGCCCGATCCCCAAATCAATATGGCCGCCACAAGCCAATCACTTTTTGACATTGCAGCCAATTGCATAAATGTGTATTTATATCACTAGTGAAGTATGTTAAACATGTTATACATATGATAACTCAACATCATAACTGCCCAATACAATATGGCATCCAGAGGTCACCAAGGTCGGCGGCCATTTTGAATTTGATTTTTTTTATAATTCATAAAATCATGTCCTTTTTGTTTTATCCCTCTAACTACACTATATTCTCATGTGCTATGACCTGCTCTACTGCTTGGCCACCTTTATTGCTGCTTGCAGCTATATTTATTATTATTATTATTCCGCCGCTTTTTTCAAATGCAGGTAACAAGTGCTCTATAAGTAAAAAAAACTCAAAAACCGCTAAAGCTACAGATGTACAACTTGCTCTGTGAGTTTATGCTTTGCTCTGTTGCCACATGTGCCCATTATAGCTCTATTGGTCACATGGTTTGGCCGCCATTTTGGATTGTGCAATATTCTGTCAACAACTTAAACTCGGAAACCATTTATCGGACTAACTCCAAACTTTGCACATATGTCCAGGGGGGACATGTCTACCACGGTTGTAGAAATAGGTCCAATCCCACAATTAAAATGGCCGCTGCAACCCAATCATGTTTGAATAGTGTTATTATTGGTATGCCCTTTTTTCCAAAAGCCTGTTATAAGCGCAATGTTACTCACAAACTGATGCAACTTGGCCCAATGGTAGAGCTCTGTGCTATGCCCAAACATTTGCAACATAAAGCTCATAGGTCACATTGCCTGGCAGCCATCTTGTTTTAGGTAATTATATTCAGCTCCATATTCAAACATCTGTTTCTCAGAAACTGATAAAGCTACAGATCTACAAATTGCTGTGTATAGTCATGGTATGATATGCATTCACAACTGATCATTACATGTCAATTGACCACATGTTTCGGCGGCCATATTGAATTGTGTCAAATTCGACAAATAATTGTATTATTTTGATGCCCTTTTTTTTCAAATGCTAATTATTGCCACACCGTTATGTAAAAACTCATGACATTTAGAACAATTGTGGAGGACTGTGCTGTGTTTAAACCTTGGAAACATAAAGGTCATAGGTCACATGGTATAAGCAAACCTATTTCTGACAATTTTCAAACATCTGTTTTTTCATAACCGCTAAGACTACAGATATACAAATTAATATGTGAGGATAAGCTGAGTTCTCCAGTCATATGTGTTTATTACAAGTCATGTGACCGCATGGTTTGGCAGCCATTTTGGATGGTGCAATATTCTGCAAACAACTTAAACTCTGAAACTATTTTGAGTTATTCTATTATTCAGAATAACTCAAAACTTTGCACATATGTCAATGGCTACCTCTTCTACCACGGTTGTAAAACCAGGCCCGATCCCAAAATTAATATGGCCGCCACAAGCCAATCACTTTTTGACATTGCATCAAATTGCATAAATGTGCATTTATATCACTAGTGAAGTATGTTAAACATGTTATACATATGATAACTCAACATCATAACTGCCAAATACAATATGGCTTCCAGAGGTCACCAAGGTCGGCAGCCATTTTGAATCAAACAAAATTAGCACGGACAGCGCTCTCGGATTGGACCTGGGGAAATTAATTAAGTAGCTCTACCTAGCCTGCGGCCCTGGGAGACAGGAGGAGTACCTGTGCTTGTGAAGCAAAAAGAACAAACGTGTGAGCGCAAAGCTGAAGAGGCTATATGGCTAAGTGAGACATTGTGAAAGAAAAACAGAGGGAGATGTAGCACTTACTTTGAGTGGATCTCAGAACCAGATGGGGACCGGTCTGTGGGGGAGGATCGTGAAATCCGAGGTGTGTATTCAATGGCCGTGAAGATGATGTTGGATGAATAGGGCTTGATAAAGAGGTTGTATCCTCGAAACGTGTTGCTCCCGAACCTCCACCTACGACCATACTGACCTGACCTCCTTTACCCCACCTTCATCCCGGCCGACCTTTCATCCAACATCATCTTCACGGCCTGGGCACTGGCCAAGTCTCGGCCCACACACAGATCGAGCCTCTCCACCTGCAGCTGCAGCCCAGCCAGACGCCACCCCGCACATCGCCTGCACTCCCCATCATAGCAGCGGTGACACGGACGAAATTTGTGTGCCACTCCCCCGTCCACCCCTCTCCTCTCTTCTCACCATTGCACCATCGCTTCCCTCCTCGAGATGAACAGCCTCAGGCAGCATACCAGTCCTCATTGAATACACACCTCGGATTTCACGATCCTCCCCACAGACCGGTCCCCATCTGGTCCTAAGATCCACTCAAAGTAAGTGCTACATCTCCCTCTGTTTTTCTTTCACAATGTCTCACTTAGCCATATAGCCCCTTCAGCTTTGCGCCCACACGTTTGTTCTTTTTCTTTCAGCCATTTTGAATGTGATTTTTTTAAATATAATTCATAAAATCATGTCCTTTTTTTTTTAATCTCTCTAACTAAAATATCTTCTCATGTGCTATGACCAACTCTACTGCTTGGCCACCTTTATTGCTGCTTGCAGCTATATTTATTATTATTCTTATTCCGCCGCTTTTTTCAAATGCCTCTAACAAGTGCTCTGTAAGTCAAAAACTCATGAAACTTTGCACAATGCTACAGCCCTGTGCTCTGCAGAACCTATTATAATAGAAAGGTCATAGGTCACATGATGTGGCAGCCATCTTGGTTTTTGTGACAATTTTTTTGTGCCCAGTGACACCGCACATCCCCGGTGACACCATACAATGTCTGGTGACCCCGCACATCCCCGGTGACCCTGCACAATCTCTGGTGACCCTGCACAATCTCTGGTGACCCTGCACAATCTCTGGTGACCCTGCACAATCTCTGGTGACCCCACACAATTTTTGGTGACCCCGCACAATTTTTAGTGACCCTGCACAATCTCCAGTGACCCCACACATCCCTGGTGACCCCGCACAATCTCCAGTGACCCCACACATCACTGGTGACCCCGCACAATCCCTGGTGACCCCGCACAATCCCTGGTGACCCCGCACATGCCCGGTGACACCGCACATGCCCGGTAACACCATACAATCTCCGGTGACCGCGCACAATATCTGGTGACCCCGCACATGCCTGGTAGCAGGCAAAATCTAGAGCAGCTGTGCATGGCAACCAATCAGCTTCTATCTTTCATTTTAAAATCTTACTTGGAAAAAAAACTGAAGAGAGAAGCTGATTGGTTGCCATGGGTAATGGCTCCAGATTCTGTTTGCTCCAATTTTGATCAATTACCCCCCAATGTCTTTTTATCTGTTCTAGCAGTCATATCTGTAAATGAGAAGAATGGTGGGGGGAAGGGAGGGGGGGCATTGGGGAACCTGGACTTGGGGCAGCAGAGAGTAAATGTGACCCAGGATAAGGGGGAGAGCTGAGAGACACAGGACACAGAGAGAAGTCTATAGAACAGGACAAATGACAGGATATTCTAACACAGGGGCTCTGGGAAGCTGTGCTGATGACTCATCTCTGCTCTCTCAGAGGGGAGGGGGAGAAGGGGAGAAACAGCTGATTTAGAGATAACAACCGGACCCTCTGAGAGAGACGGATTGAAGATATTGTGGAGGGAATGTTGAACTTCTAGGCCTCTGGCCTGTAAAATAATCTATAAAATAAAGTATGCAAAACAGCCCTGTGACTCCTGAGAATGCACACACATGTACATCCCCCCTGCACTTCCACATTACCACCAAAAACTCAAAATCACTTACAAATGTGGAAATGTCCTTTTATGTTTAATGAAAGTTTAATTAACTTTCTTCATTTTGACCTCAACTGACACATCCCGAAGAAATAGCTCTTCACTGTCTGGACGTGGTTAGAACCGTGCCAATTTATTTGTCTACTACTGAATCTTTCTGTAATATGGACACTCTTTTTGTGGTTTTTGAGCATCTGTGGAAAGGGGAAGCAGCTACCATATCTCTTTGGATAAGGCCGGTTATTGTCAAGGCTTATGCCATTAACCCCTTAGTGACACAGCTTCAGAATTTTTTTTTTCGTTCCTGGGGACCGGAACTTTTTGCTATGTGTTTGTTTAACCATATTTTCCATCTTCCTCATTAGTTGCACCTACACATATATACTATTTTTTATAGGACAAAATTTAATTTGATGTGACATATGAATATATACATTTTTATTTTTTTAATAACAAGTACAAAAAAAAATAAAAATAAAAAAACCCACATGTTTCACAGTTTTGGCAATAATAATGTATACATAATTAGTGTAGCTAACAGATAGTAATTCATAATAAATTCTTGTATTTGTCCTGATTTATAGGATTTATTTATAGTATATCATATGTCTGGGATTTCAGTTTTCATTTTGGGAGTTATAGGTCACAAAATACCAGGAGTGAAATACAATTTTAGTTTGAAACAATTTTAGAATGTTGTATGTCTGTCTCCAAACTTTAATAGCCTCCTCGGCACTATATTTTCTCATAATTTTTTTAATTGAACTTATCTTGTAAAAAAAAATGTACTTTTTAAAATTCTTTTACAAATTTTAAAACTTTGTTTTATTTTATTTTTTAAACTAGGGAGCACTAAGGGGCTATTTTTTTTATTTACAGAGGCTTTGATACTTAGGCTTTGATACTCAGAGATACTTTGCATCAGTTTGTAACACACTGAGCTGGCTTGCAGCTCCACAACACAGTGAGCTGCAAGCCGGCTCAGTGGCTGTCACAGCACTGTGATCACTGCGATTACTCATCGCAGTGATCACAGTGCTGGGACCACCCAATCTGCTTTTGAGGGTCTGCTTGCAACCCTGAGGGAACCAGCAACAGCAGTAGCTCAATGAGCGCAGGTCCCTCCACAGACCAGCGCTCATTGTACCGCATGACGGGATTATTCCATCACCGGTCGTTAATGAACTGAGCGATCATGACGGAATAATCCCATCATTGGTCGGGGAGTGGTTAAAGGCCAATCTCTGCTTTTTTCCAGGTACAGCTCATTCTACTCGAGCAGTTAGTAATTGATGTGCTTTTTGTCATCAGGCATCTGCTACTCAAGTTTGTAAGGCGGCTACCTGGTCATCGGTAAACACCTTTACTTGTTTCTACAAGATTGATGTTGCATCTGTGGATGCCTCTTTTGGTCACAGAGTTTTACAGACAGCTGTTTAGTTGTGTGGGGGCCTGTTTTTGGTTTGTTTTTGAGTTTCATATTCCTGCCTCTCAGACACTGCTTGGGATGTCCCATCAGTTCAAAAATCAAGATCAAGATCTCCGCTGTGTCTTTCAATGAACGAAAGAGAAATAGGATTTTTTTTTGTACTCACCGTAAAATCCTTTTTTTCTGCATTCATTAAAGGACAGAGCACTCTCCCCTATCTGGTTCTAGTGCCTCTGTTTTACTGCTTTGTGACTAACTGAGTTGCCTCAAGTGGATGGGGGTGCAGCCACCAGCAGGTGCTGCCCTCAGAGCGGAGCTTAATTTTTTTGTGTGCTTTAATTAACGCAGAGAAATCAATTTGACGGTGAATAAAATGTATATAATATGTGTATATAAATATGTGTAATTCAGAACCTTTTTCAGAATAGTTTAAAGTAGCAGTACAAAGTGATACAGAAAAGTAATAATTCAGGTTTTGCGGTTCTGTTTATTGTAGGTATAAAGCTCACAGAATCCCTTGCAATGTCACCAGCTGCTGCAGTCTCTGGTTTAATGTTTTCTAGTCCAGTATCCAAATATTTTTCTGTTGGAAAAATTGGTAAAGATCAGGTAAGTTTTATTATAAATGTGTAATATCTGAAGCGCTATTTTAGATGATAAATACACCTAAATAATAGCTTCTGCAGTTAATAAAGTGCCAATAAAAGCATGTGTGTAATATATTCTCTGGAGTGGCCCTAGTTAACTACCTACATACAAACCTAAGTGACCATCTAAATTGTGAATCCCCACATGTATCAACAGATATCCTTTATATAAAGAGCAATCAACAAGAAATATATAAACAAAAATAAAATACACAATAAACCAAAATCCTAATCACTATACAAACTGAATCACCAAAATAACAGCATCAAAGCCCTTAAATCGTGTGTAGGACTACAAGGCTTTGCCTGTCTTCTCTATCCAGAAGGTGCTAAAATATAAAGCTCTAGTATGCTCCTTCACTTAGTTACACGTGCTCCCAAAGAAATCACCATAAATGGGCAAAGGTTTCTCAAAATTGGTCACTCACCAATTAATGTACACCCCACTACGTAAATGTGCTTTATTTCACTGCTCCATTCTGTCATCCGCTTGCAGGATTGGTCATTTCCTCCATGTCCTACTCCCCATTACAGAGATTGTGGTCACTAAAATCTTTATTTTTATACTTCAAACCTCTTCTCCCATGTGATAAAATGACGCTGAATTCCGAGCTAACCATATCATTCCATTCTGAAATTGCAACGTAGAGCCACACATTCAACAGCTCATAAAAAAATCAGATTAATTGAAAGTCCACACCTTCCAAGCACACAGTAAAATTATCCCACACCGATCCTATAGCATCTCACGCGTTCCACCAGATAGGCTTAATCATGTAATAATTAATCATGTAATTCCACTTGTTTGAAATACATAAATTATAGATACAATCACACTCATATTGACTAAGTGCTCAATAGCACTATGAAATATCGCTCTATCAATTCCAACCTAAATAAATAAATCTCCAGCTGACGCATTTAGTCAAAATTACACATTTATGGTGGTTTCTTTGGGAGCAAGTGTCTACAGGTGAAGAAAAGAGAACGCTAGGACGTTATATTGTAGCACTTTATGTAAAAGGAAAAACAGGCTGAGCCCTGCAGTTCTATGGACTGTAATTTAAGGACTTTGATATTATTATTATTCAGCACAACAGCACTTTATATAATACGTTTTATGTGACAAGCTGAAATGGCAAAGAACAACTCTTTTTTAAATAATACTGCACTCAGAAAGAAGTAATTGGTAGTGAGCATATATTTTTTTTGGTAGAAGATTTTATCTATGTCTCTTTTGGCAAAAAAAAATCCTTTATGTTTTTTGCTAGCAGTTGTTGATTAACTGCCTGATTTACAGTGCAGTCTGTAGTATGCCATCTGAAGAGCCTAGTGCCAGGCAGCTGCAACTCTATTGCACATGCTTGGGAGGGGCATCATCTTTAGACATATAAGGCCAAAGGAGGAAGATGCCAGCAGTTAAAAAAGCCTTTGCAAGAATGACACTGGCAGTTGTCAAAAGACAAAGGGAACAAAGAGGTGTCATTGCTAAAACAGGGCAAACTCAAAGTAAGTTTGCCAGAATGCACAGCATACAACATGCCATATTTCTCATCTCAGTTCTCCTTTACCCTTTCACTGCCACCGATATATGCCATATGTCGGTGGCTGAGGGTCCTTGTAAGCAGACTGCAGGCCGACTATTGGCTTTACACTGGAAATGATTTGGGTGGCTGTAAAGTCTCCCAATCACTCCCACAGACTGCCAAATGTGCACCCTCTAACAGACCCCTAATGTCTCCTGTCACCACTAATGTTGTAAAAGTCCCCCACCCCCATGCACATACTAATACAAACACATGGGTGCGAAAACGACAATCGCACCACAAATGTGAGGTATCCGCTGCGTGCAGCAAATAATCCAAGGGCTATTAATCATGGATATCTCTAAATTGATCACCGTGAAAAGCGTTTAAAGTGTCACCTATAGAGGATTTTGAGTAGCGTAGTTTCAATGGGTGCACAAAATTTTGAAGCTTGACATGTCTGGTATCCATATACTCAGTACAACCTCATCTTTTATATTATACCCAATAAAATTGGGTTATATAGTGTGTTTATGTACAACAAAGTTAACTTGTGTATTTTTTTTACTGGAAATTTGGGTTTGATACACAGTTGTGCTAATATAATGAACATCATATACAATTGTAACTGCCACCATTTTGTGCCACCATTTTATTCTACAGGGTCTCTGCTTTCAGAAAATAAAAGTAACCCTCCTGCCCCCCCCTTGCTGCCATGTATCCCCGGCTCTACTGTCTTTCCACTGTTCATTGTCCCAGTACCCATGGCATGTCCCGGTATGGCAGGTGTTTGCGGCTTGACCGAAGAGAGGTCCGCCCACATTCAGTATCTGACCTCTGCGGTTACTGAACCCAGAAGCGACCAGGATATTACCAGTTCCTGTTTCAGGCTGTCATTTTGCCAGCTGCTGTGACCGGAGAAAAGGCTGGTGAAGCACAGTCTGTGCTTAATCCGCTTCAGTGGGTCCATAGGTTACATTAGAGGTCTAATAGTTCTTTGATATCTCCATAAAAAGGACTTGTCACATCCTTTGTGTTCTGCCCCATTACATGTACCCTATGGTCTGTGTATAACTCGACATGCAGCTAAACATGCAGCTAAACAGCTATTCTGCAATAAGCCAGACTGAGTGAAATCTTGATGCTTTATTATCAAAACAGGGTGGAGTAAAACTGGTAAAAAAAGAACATAGAAAGATACATCTAGTTTACAAAACATGTAAATGTAGTGTCAGCTCAGAAATACAGAAAGAAAAAAGTCCATCCATACCAGTGATGCTGCCTAAGAGGGATTTGGGGTCTTTCTTCTAGACGTGCTGTAGATGGCAGTGGATTCTCTTCTCCTAAAATGGAGGCTAAACTCCCAAAATGCACTTGTTTTGGGCAGAGGGATGTTGGGATTTTTTTTTTAAATTAAAGTAAATCAGTCTAAGCTGCTATAAACAGAGGTGTTTTCTCTTTAGCTTTATCTTGTGGCCGATTTTGATATTGAAGGTAGGTAAACCAATTATTTCGCCTGCTAAGGCAGAACACTCTGTTCTAGCTGATGTTCTAGCAATAAAGTCAAGTGTAAAAAAAAAAGTTTAAAAATGAAAGTAACATATAAAAAACACAAAAACAAGTTAAAGGCACCCCCCCACGGTAAACGCACATACAAACGTGTTAAATGCACCTATGCGCAAAAATGACAATTGCGCCACACATGTTACATATCACTAAAAACTATTCCTAATCTGCCAATATCCAAACAAAATAAATAAGTGCATACAAATCATGTACCCACAATGTTAGAATGTGCCCATGTGCATGTCCTTAATCAAATAAATAACTTGTGCACGCAGATAAACCAGTGTGATGTTGTTATGATTTGTCCCCAATATATGTCCATAAAAATCTTCACAGTGTCCAGAAACACACACCAATGTGCTCCCCTCTCTGTGCAAATCACCCAGATGAGATTTAACCTAGTAACTATCTACTCAGGTCTAAAGATCACTTTCGCATGGACCATCGGACTATGTACTCAAATATTAATAAAGAACTTAAACAAACATTTGTGAAAGAATGGGTCGCTCTCAGGAGCTCAGTGAATTCAAGCGTGGTACCATGATAGGTTGCCACCTGTGCAATAAGTCCATCTGTGACATTTCCTTGCTACTAAATATTCCACGATCAACTGTTAGTGGTATTATAACAAAGTGGAAGCAACTGGGAACAACAGCAACTCAGCCACGAAGTTGTAAGCCACGTAAAATGACAGAGCAGGGTCAGCACATACTGAAGCACACAGTGCGCAGAAGTCACCAACTGTCTGCAGAGTCAATAGCTACAGACCTCCAAACTTCCTGTGCCCTTCAGAATGGCACAACAACAGTGCGTAGAGAGCTTCATGGAATGGGTTTCCATGACCGAGCAGGTGCATCCAAGCCTTACATCACCAAGTGCAATGCAAAGCGTCGGATGCAGTGGTGTAAAGCACGCTGCCACTGGAATTACACTTCTCTGTCCGGCAATCCGATGGACGTGTCTGGGTTTGGCAGTTGCCAGGAGAACGGTACTTGCCTGACTGCATTGTGCCAAGTGTAAAGTTTGGTGGAGGGGGGGTTATGGTGTGGGGTTGTTTTTCAGGTGTTGGGCTTGGCCCCTTAGCTCCAGTGAAGGGAACTCTGTCCAAAATGTCTTGGTATGCTGATGCATTCAATTTCATGCTCCCAACTTTGTGGGAACAGTTTGGGGATGGCCCCTCCCTGTTCCAATCTGGCTGCACGCCAGTGCACAAAGCAAAGTCCATAAAGACATGGATGAGTGTGTTTGGGGTGGAGGAACTTGACTGCACAGAGTTCTGACCTCAACCTAATGGAACACCTTTGGGATGAAATAGAGTGGAGACTGCAAGCCAGGCTGTCTCGTCCAACATCAGTACCTGACCTCACAAATGCACTTTTGGAAGAATGGTCAAACATTCCCATAGACACACTCCTAAACCTTGTGGACAGCCTTCCCAGAAGAGTTGAAGCTGTTATAGCGGCAAAGGGTGGGCCAACTCACTATTGAACCCCACGGACTAAGACTGGGATGCCATTAAAGTTCATGTGCATGTAAAGGCAGGCGTCCCAATACTTTTGGCAATATAGTGCATAAGAAACACAGAGAAAGGTTCATAGGGTAAAAACATTAATACACTGCATAAATAAAAACAAATGCACTTACATGATGCTCCATGTAATCCGGCATATAATAAAAAACACTTAAACAGATTAGAAAGGTTTCCACAAAAAGTCTTGGTATCTGACAACCCTGCTCAAGGCATTTCATCAATTGTTACTTTATCAAGAACATTGTGTGTTGATTTACAACATCCTATTTATATTTATCTCCATTATAGGGCTTCCTGCCTGTTTTTCCTCCTCCGCCAATGAGGGGCAATTTCTGCTTTCTGAGTCCTATAATAAATATAAATGGGATATTGCAAATCAGCAAACACTGCTCACGATTGATGAAACAAATCGAGAAGGGTTTGCTGATACTGGGACTTTTTGTCGGAAACCTTTCTCATCTGTTTTTTTATTATATGCTGGATTACATAGAGTATCGTATAAGTGCATTTGTTTTATATATACTCTAGAGAGAGACATAATCCTGCCCCTGTACAAAGCATTAGTAGGACCTCATCTGGAATATGCACTTCAGTTTTGGGCACCAGTTCACAAAAAAGATGTTGTGGAACTGGAGAAAGTGCAGCGAAGTAAACTCATAAGAGGTATGAAGGAGCTCAGCTATGAGGAAAGATTAACTGACCTGAATTTGTTCTCTCTGGAGAAGAGGCGATTAAGGGGGGACATGATCAGCATGTATAAATACATAAATGGTCCATATAGCAAGCTTGGTGCCAAATTATTCACTTTAAGGTCACTGCAAAGGACAAGGGGGGACTCTTTGCGTCTGGAGGAAAAGAGGTTTAACCTTAGCATACGGAAAGGATTCTTTAATTTTTTTTCCCTGTTGGAGCAAATTGAACCATGCTTTATAGGGTTTTTTTGCCTTCCTCTGGATCAACAGGGGGTAACTGTGGGCATAGCGTTCTGTTTAGGCTTTTCTTCTCTTTTTTTCTCCTCCATATCTCTATAGGTTGAACTTGATGGACTTGTCGTGTCGTTTTTCAACCTAACTAACTATGTATATGCGAAGTAATAAAAATTTTTTTTTACCCTATGAACATTACTCTGTGTTTCTTATATATGATGACCCAATAAGTTCTTTAATAATACTAGAGTACTTCTGGAAGACATGTTTGGTTTACTTATACACTTACCCGGGAAGGGATGATCTGAGATTTCTGGACACAGAAGATTTTTATCATGGACATATAATGTGTGCAAAAATTTTAAAAATTGCTCTAGTCGTGAAATGGGTAAACAAGTGCTCCTACTATGAAGTATTGTTGCTTATAAAATCATGTGTGAGACCAATTTCTGTACTTATGATACAGAGTAACAACTATTGAAATTGAGAGTATTGCTAGCTCTTTTGAAGTAGCTCTCACAAACCAGTCATAAAATACTCATCATTTGCCTGATAAAAGCTGTTCTGTCACTGGATGCTAGTGGATTATTGCTTCTCATTGCTTTTTTTTATTGTGTTTAGGACCCTTCACTTTTATGAAGGAATGAATTTGTCATGAATGTGTCCTATTCAATTATCTATCTGTTGATCTGTTCTAGGTTGAAGATTATTCACATAGGAAAAATTTGACAGTGGAAGAGGTTGAAAAATGGCTTGGTCCAATTCTCAGTTATGACCCTGATGAATAACCAAGGTAATGTTTCACTCAAATATGTTTGTATGAAAGCTGCTGTTCAAATAACAATTTCTTACTGGTGCCACAAATTTAAACCGTGAAAGCAGTCTTATATTTAAACCTCTCTTGGCAGAGAAAGTTAAGCCCAGTCACAAACAAGTATTTGCTGTCAAAGTTAAGCATAAGTTAAAGGAAACATGGCAGGTTCCTCTTGTCCTTCTGAAAATGCACGTTGCTTGGCTGTCAGGCAGACACTTTTGCTTCAATATTTTGAATGCTGTTTGGATTAAGTATGCCAGTGATGCAAATACAGCTTTTTGTGTTGTATATATACAGTATCCTGCACCACCTTCTTTACCCCACTTGAAAAAAGACTCACTGATTACTAACTAGCCCTGTAAATCGTCCTTAGGATTTGGGGCCACTACTAAGATCAAAGACTAAACCAATATGGTTTAATAAAACTGTAAAACAACACGTCAAGGACAAGAGAGCAAATTGTGTGCACAGTCTTCAGAAGTCAAACACACTATGCTTTCATGTGCTCTTGAGATGCTTTGACATTTTTTAAAATGTTTACGGTTTCAGTCACACTTGGCATTTGCATTTTTATGAAGAGATCTGTCTACAAATTCTGGCAGGCTAGATGTTTTGTCAGTGGCGTCACAAGGGGGGGGGGTGCGGCCTGCACCGTGTGACGCCATAATAGTGGGTGACACCAAAATGGCTGACAACCATTTTGGTGTCACCCCTTCTAAAAACAGCAAAAAGTTTTCCTGGCACACTCCCAAGCTAGCATGTAAAAAACTTGTCTCACCACTCGGGTTAAAAACAGAGGTTTGGATACACGTCTTCTGCAGAAAATGTGAAAGGCACCAAGGCACCTCTTATAGTGCGTTCCTAACTCTAAACTATGAGAGTCTCCATCTTGGAGCACATGGGTCAGAAGATAAAATTGGGTGCAGGTCTGTCAGGAGGAAGACCAACCTCCCTTAAAGGCACAGGAACGTTTTGTTTTGCTTGACCCCTTCTGAAAAGTCGGGCACTCAGTCACGGAGCATGCCGGCGTAGCACATACTTGGTGAGTGCTCCCAGGTTCCGGCTTTAATATCTGCTTATATACCGGCCTATATACCAATTTATTTTTATCATTGAATAATCTGCCCAGTCATCAGAAGCTGATGGACACCACCTCATCTTCTCAAGATCCCGATATCCACCAGTTTTGCAAACCAAAAATCTCTGCCGTCCAAGACCCAGGTGTCCTCCAAGATGGCGCCAGAAAGTGCTCAACAAAATTCACCCCGGGATCCAAGTAGATCCCCCTCACCTGCAGTGACTGAGCCAAGCCAAGACCCTTGCTCCCTAGGTAGCTGTGTTTCTGCTTTGCCTGGTCTCTTCCTTGGACCCATCGTCCTTACCTTCGTACGTGTCTCTTGAATTCCGGACGCTCCTGCAATACTCCTGCTAATGGTTTTCAACAATATGCCAGTAATCTCCATCATGACATGCAACACCTGTCTGAGGAGGTCCGGGAGGTTGCTACATCATTTTCCTCTTTAGAGACTAGACTGACCACTCAGCAAGAGCCAAAGACTCCTGTTCCGTTTTGTCAGGCGGCTCAACAATTACAACGTGAAGATTTGGAGGACAGTAGTAGGCGAAATAATCTGCGGATTAGTGGTCTCCGGAGGCTACACCCGCAAACCACCTGCACTCCAAGGTGCAGGCCATCCTGAGCTCCCTCTTTGACAACATTTCCCTGCAAGATATTCTTTTGGACCAGGTCCACCGCACCCTCGGACAGCACACCTTAGAACCTCAGAGGCTGAGGGACATAGTATGCAGGCTCCATTATTTCACTCTAAAGGAGAAGCTCTTTTGTAAGGCCTGGGAGAAACGCCTGATAGAATTCAATAGGGCCCCTTTACAGATCCTGCCAGACCTATCATGCACTCCTACCTCTCCTCCTGGATAAGATCAGTTAAGCAGGAGCCTCTTATCATTGGGGTTACCCACTGCACTTAATTGTTCACAAAGGGGACTCATCTTTTGTGGTCTGTAGACCATTGAATGCCCCAGGACTGTGATTTCTTGTCCATTGATCTTCTTACCATTAACAACTTGCTCTGCCACATTTCAGATGGTGACCAGCTTCCACTAAGAGTATGTTAGGGGTGCCAATCATGCTGCGCCTCACGGTTTCCCGGGGGGGGGGGGGGGGAAACATGATGGCCATGCACCACGCACAGCCTTAACAGATTGAACACTCCTCTCACTCCCCCTGTGCCCTACTTCATCAGATTGCCGGTGGTACAAAGCATGGAAAACAAATCTTTTTCTGCTGGAGATGAACTCCTCTTCCTCCATGTTAAACTTCCCCCACCTTCCTACCTTGGAAGAGGATCCACCCTTCCTCATCATGTATTTCCCTGGATTATCAGAGCCTCTGGTATTGTTACCTTTGCGAGTGCTTGACTATTTTTCCATCTTGTTTTACTGTTGGGACTCTGATCCTCACCTTTGTGCTTTACTATGCTCTTTGCTTGGGACAGACAGGCTTTAAACAAACTGTATGTCTGCTTCCTGTTAGATCTAGGAATGGTGGGGGACTTGTTCGATACTTGTGACCTCTGAATTTAATATTCTGAGGGTTACCTCTCCTTGTGTTTCAACCTTGTTCTGGATTGTTTTCTATGCTAGTTTAAAGTGTTTACATTCTCTCTCAGTAGCTAATGCTCTTTTGTGACCATCTTTGTGAGTAATTATTTGATGCATTGGGGGGTAGCTTGGGAGGGTTGGGTTTTATTCGGATACCCTAGGCGTTTCTCACAATTTGTTTTCCCTGTTACTTTGATTTTGTCCTGCACTTGTTCCCTATAATTGCTGCAAAATGTTAGTTTTTTTGGAGCTGATGCCCCTGTTACCCTCCTCTATTATCCTCATCTCAATCTGAGAGTACTGAACATCTTTCTCCTGTTTTGCCCCTACTCCTTCCTTTTGTGCGGCTATAATGTGATCTGTTCATTCCTATGAGCCTCCATACACTGTGCTTAGCACATTCTTTCCCCTTTTGTCCCTCATACATTACTTCCTACCTCTACTCACTCAGTCAGACAAACGTTAACAGTAAATTATGACAATTAGTTTATTTGTAGATCCACTTCCGCATCAGCTGGCACCTCTAATTGTAACCAGTTAGCCTGCACTGACATGTTTCCCACCTAGTTAGGTCCCCTCTGGTCCATCAGGCACCGCTTTGCAGACATTGAGCTTGAGCTCATAATTTTGTTTTTTCCTTGTTCCTTCTTGCTTTTCTCTTTTCCTCTCTTCTTTTTCCCTTTACTCTCTCCCTTTTTTACTTCCTTTCTTTTTCATCTGTCCTCTCTTCTCCCATTCTTTCCCACCTTTCCTTCCTTTGCCAGGGGCTTTGGGGCCCTTCAACACCACTCATACCTACTCCTGTCTGGTTTCTTCAAGTCCCATCCGTCAGCTTATGAACATGACAGTGTAGTCTCTATGAATGTCAAAGATCTAAATATATCCGAAAAGCATAGGATGGTGTTCAATGATCTCCGCTTGCAGAATGCCCAAGTTGCGTTCCTCCAAGAGACGCACTTTAAAGTCGACAACCACCCCTCAATGAAGGATTTCTTCTACCCACATATATATCATAGTTTCTCCCCTGACAAAAAATTGCGGGGAGCGAATATACTTGTACTTGTACATTGACATTTTCTCCATTCTGCAACAGGGAAGGCAGCAGACTTTTCCTTTTGAAGTGCAAGATTGGGACCTGAGTCCTGACATTTGTTAATATTTACTTACCTAACCAAAATCAAATCTCTTTTCTGAAAGGCGTGCTCACAGTTATTGACAAGTTTAAGGAAGGAACCCTTCTGGTGTGGAAGATTTCAACCTGGTTCTGAACCCTCCTTTGGATACCTCCAGGCCAACCTCTTTCCTCTCCTTTGCAGCCCTTAAACGTCTTTAACACTTACTCCATTCGTGCCAGCTTAGCAATGTCTGTTGGGTCCTCCAGCCCATTTCTCAGGACTATACATTCTTCTCCCATTCCCATCAAACATACACAAATTGACTTTTTTTGTATTCATCATAGCAACCTTTCCTTTGTAACTCATTGTGACATAGAGTGAGTGAAATCGGGAGGTGATCAGTGATCCCTGACGATGTGCAACCCGGCTCTTTATCTATGGAGTTGGAGTCTCAATGAGATCCTATTTACAAGATGTGGCATGTGCCACTGAAATTGAGAATGATCTGCATTTTTACTTTGAAACGAATCCCTCACCTGAATGCTCCCCCATACTCCCCAATTTGGGAACCCCATAAGCTCTTTATCAGGGGTACCTTGATCAAGTTAGGAGTTCGCCTTAAACACCAGCGATTATAGCATATACAGGACTCTGTCTCATGCTTTCATTCTTTGGAATCGTTACATAAACAAAACTTTGACTCCTGAACTGACAGTACCACTTCTCAATTTGTGTGACACTCTTTGTTCTCTCTGCCTATGTAAAGCTTAAGCTGCTCTATCGAAATGTATATGTCACTTTTACGAATATAGTAATCAATGCAGTAAGTACCTGGCCTCGGTCTGCTCTCAGCAAGCCAAAACATTTATCTTCTCTATCAAATCTGCAATGGGTGCAATTCACTCTTTGGCTTCTGACATTGCAGAAGATTTTAAGGACTACTATGCCTCTCTGTACAACCTTTCGTGCTCTGCTCACCCTGGCCCAGGCCAGGGTGTACTTTGTATGTACTTTGCCTCCAGCATTCATTCATGGTCTTCCCTCCCTGGACACTATTTCTAGAGTTGTCCTAGAAGATTCTATCTCACCTACTAAATTGGAGACTGGCTTGAAACCAACTAAGACTGGCAAGGAACCGGGACCCGATGGTTTCACTACTCCTTACTATGACATTTTTTTCCTATCCTCTCTACCCACCGTTTGAAAGCAGTGAATTCCCTTTGTGATGGTCATCAGATTCCCGGGGATGCTCTTTCTGCCCACATTACAGTCATTCTGAAAGAGCGGAAGGATCCCATGATACGTTCAAGTTACAGGAACATTTCCCTCCTTAATGTGGATACAAAGCTTTTTGCTAACAAGAGTGGCTCTATAGCCACCCGGACATTTGAATGTAAACACCCGGCTGTTTAAAATGCTGTCAGTGTCCCGCCCGTGTGAGCCGGCCCATTTTAAAACACCCACTACATTCAAGTGTCCCATTTGGCTGTTTAACTACAGCAGGGTTAAGTACAAGGGGTTAAAGTCAAGCAAAGCACAATTTGTTATCCATGAGTGCAAAGCTGCTGCTATTGCAGCATGAATAGCTAGCTCTTCTAATATAAAAAAGATGTAAATATAAATGTTAAGGTAATTTAATTTCAAATATTTTGACTGTAACACAAGATTTCAAAAGCAAATGTGGAAGTATTGCCCTTGGTTAATAATACATTTTTTAATAACAGGTTTTTAAAATATTGATATAAATATTGAAATAGTCATATATTCAGTGTGGTTAATATGGACAATCTGTCTAATTTTCCTCTTGTTAATTTTTCTTTACAGAACTCCATCCAACAAAGTTTATTGTTCAGTAAAGTGACTCAATTATGACTTATACAGAATAGAAATGTGTTAAACACCTGCTGCCATTTTCGGGTGCAGGTTAAAAAAACGATACTTAATTGGCTGCACAGAGCAATACTGTTCGGTTGTGGGAAACTGAACTCTGTGCCTCATAAACTGTAATAATTGAGGAACTAACAGTCCATGTGGACAAGTTTCAAGTGCTAATTGTACACTATTAATTAAAAATATTGTGAATCCTGTTTTATGGAGATAATTATATAGACACTAATGGCTTAATTTTGTACACTAAACTGATTGTAGGCAAGGTACTTACCTTTTTAAAGCCACTCTTGTGTAAAGCCCAGAGACTACTACAGGGTGCCACCATCTTGGATGTGATATCTGCAGACTCTAAGCTGTCACTCAGCACAGACGTTAATTAGACGTTAAAAAGAAAAAATCGAGCGCCACCTCTGTGTGTAAAATCTTTTATTTAAATTAATAAAAAAGGGTATATATACTCACGTCAAGAAGCCGTGGGCCACAATGTCGGTTTACACAGGGTAATTCCACTCTGCAGGCTGTGATATGTAGTCAGAGT
>NW_017309594.1:34055-47783 GCF_000935625.1 Nanorana parkeri
CTCTGCAGGCTGTGATATGTAGTCAGAGTGGAATTACCCTGTGTAAACCGACATTGTGGCCCTTGGCTTCTTGATGAGCGTGAAGAAAACATATGTTTATGAGTACATATACCCTTTTTTTAATTAATTTAAATAAAAGATTTTACACACGGAGGTGGCGTTCTGTTTTTTTGTTTTTTTTAAAAATGTACGTGATGGGAGCCCCAGAGCCTTTGGATGAGCAGCCCCTCAAGATTATGTTGAAGACTGTGTACTTAACAGCGGGTGGAATATTTGACGGCAACCATTAGCGCCAAGAGACAACAAAAAAAAACTTTTCAGTTTGTTGTGTTAATTAGACACTCTCAGAAGCGGAGAGGGCTGTGCTAGGAAATTGACACTTTCTGGAGTTGCAATTTCTTAGCAAGTTCAGATGTACAGCGCAAGTCAATAAAAATGGTTTATGGAAAAGAAAATGCTGCAAGAATGCTATTACATTTTAAATACAAATAAAGGTTCAGATTTTGGGTTTGTTGTCTTGTCTTCTTTAAGGTAAAATAAATAATTAAGTATAAAAATTTACTGGAACTGTTATGTGAGATTTTGGAATGGGCAGAAACTGCAGTGACAGGCTGTACATTTACAAAGCAGGACCATACAGATTGTGGCATGCTCTAAACCAGGGGTCTCAAACTGGGCATGTTTTCTTCTTCCATCGGGACAGCTTGCAAAATTTCAAACTCAAAACCGAATTATGTACTTTGAGTTAACCACTGCGCTATGTTTAGGTGAATATAAATTAATAAAAAAAATATTAATTTGTATATGAAATGCTGCCGTCTCAAAAAGGATAGTGATGACATTTTCTTAAAGGAGAACTATGGGGTCAGGGCTTTTCCCCATAGTTCTCCTAAGGGTAACGGGAGGACACAAACTAGCGTCCTCCCGTCACCCTAAGATAGTATACCGCGAGCTGCTCGCGGTATACTGAGACGCCGCAGCCTGGACGGATCCCGACATTACTGTCGAGATCCACCCAGCTGTGGGATTGACAGCTGGCTGTGCCTATCTAGAGCCAGCTGTACCCGCCCCCTCCCCGTCCATTCCGCTAGTCAGCGCTGGGGAATCAGACAGGGGGAATCCCTGCAGGCTCTCTGCAGGGATAGATCGAGAAGTGAGCGAGCGACGCTATGTGTTTGCTCACTTCCCGATCTATTGAGGCGACCTGTGACAGTTTCACTCGCCTCATAATTCTCCTTTAATGATTGTACAAAATGACACTGTACTGCAATATTAAACATTAACCCCTTATGTGTGACCTCTCCAGTATTACCCCACCTATCAAATGTGACAACCGTTATTAGAACGTGCTATGACTAATAAAGAAATAATGTATACAAAACGAAGAGAAATTCTGACATATTTGACTATAACAGTTCCTCGATACAAAAAAAATAAAATAATAATAATGTCCAAAAATCCTTGTGATTGTTTCCGATCACTTCAAAATAGGTCAGTGTTATAGAAACAACGTCATGCTCTTGATCTTTAAATCTTTGATAGAAAACTTCTAAAGTGTGCACTCACCAGCTGTTGATGATCACCTTTTTATGGGCTGCCGCTTGAGATGGTCTCCCCACTGGCTGTGCTTCTCTTCTTCTGCTGCTCTGGGCTTAAGGGACAGCTAAATTATGGGGCCCAGGACAGCTGCCCCTTTTGCCCTGCGGCGACAGCTATGATCGGCAGCCAAATTACCCACATGCCACCGTCGGAGCGCGCAGAAAACCATTTTTCTCCATTCCCCATCAACCCACTCATCAGTACATGTGAACATGTGTTCTTTGTGCGCATCTATGCAAATTCTAGTGTAAATGTGCCCTTATGAATAACAGTATTTATCTTAAGAAGAAACCTAGAAAACAAAATATGTTCGCAAAAATTGAACAAAACATCACACCATGTTCAATTAATTATTATCCATGATTGTGAAACGGAGTAAAACCCAAGAGATATACCACTGTTAATAAAAGTATGTGGCATCCCAGTCATAGTTTAACCCTTGTGGGATTCTTTTTTGTAAAGTAAAAATCCAATATACTTTTCTTTTACGTAGTTGCAAGAATTTTTCACCCCCTCTTCTAGCTTGAATTTTCAAGAAAGGAAAACCAGTGAACTGCCGACAGGGTCATGGACTGCCAGGGCTCATTGATTCATGTGGGGAGTGAAGTCTGGCCTGTGTAGTCTGATCCAATAACAGAGCTACTGTAGCTCAAATTGCTAAAAATGTTTATGCTGGTTCTGATAGAAAAGTGCCTGAACACACAGTTCTTTGTACTTGTGTATGGGGCTGCGTAGCCATAGACCGGTCACGGTGTCCATGCTGACCCATTTCCATTGACAAAAGCACCTACAATGGGCATGCGAGCATCAGAACTGGACCACAGAGAAATGGGAGAAGATGGCCTGGTCTGATGAATCACATTTTCATTTTACATCATGTGGATGGGTTGGGTGCATGTGTGTTGCTTGTGCTTCACCTGGGGAAGAGATGGCACCATGATGCACTCTCGGAAGATGACAAGCCGACTGAGACAGTGTGATGCTTTGGCCAATGTTCTGCTGGGAAACCTTGGGTCCTGCCATTCAAGTGGATGTTACTTTGACATGTACCATCTACCCAACATTGAATAATATACACCCCTTCATGAAAACTCTATTCCCTTATGCCAGTGGCCTCTTTTAGCAGGATAAAGCACCCTGCCACATTGCAAAAATGGTTTGAGGTAGGGATGTTCAGATACCAAGTACCGTGCTTGGTACAAGTACATGTACAGATACTTTTCCAGCTCCAGGACTAGACTAGAGAAAAATTCAAAAGTTAGGAGGCAGCTGTCATTTATAAGGAGCTACTGGGATTTTTTAAATAAATATATATGTGATGCACCGATACCATTTTTCCAAATACAAGTACTGATGCTTGTCCAAGTACTCACAGAGCAGTCAGAAACAACTCCCCGCCCCCGCACACGGTGATATATCTCTCTTTTTTTTTTTTTCACTCACATCAGAGACTTCCTACCCCATAGGAGATTCAACTGTTCAATACCCGTATCTTTACATTCAGGTGATTCTAGGGAAGCTTTTTAATTGGTTTTAAATGTCTTGTTATAGGTGTCTTTATATGAATTAGTATTATTAAACTTTATTATATTACATTAATTACACATTGTGATCCATTTATCAGACCATCTCCACTTTTAGGGATTTCTTGTTTAAAGGGGATTGTATTTCTTTGAATTAATACATTTTTGTTTATTGTCATGTGACAGTTTTTCTAAAACAATACAGACTAATGATTTCAGTACAGTGGTGGAGAGCCAGAGCCAGGTCCCCGCTGCAACCCTGGTAGTTCTCCTGAAAATGCCAAGTATCTGAACTGTTATCTGGACATCCCTAGTTTGAGGAACACAATCTGGACATCCCTAGTTTGAGGAACACAATCTGGACATCCCTAGTTTGAGGAACACAATGAGCTTGAGGTGTTGACTTTGCCTCCAAATTCTCCAGATCTCAATCCAATCAAGCATTTGTTGGATGTGCTAAAAAAAAACAAAAAAACAAGTCCGCATCATGGAGGCTCCAACTTACAGGATCTGCTGCTGTTGTCTTTGTGCCAGATATCACGTGTGTGTGAGGGAATTTTTTTTATTATATATATATAAATTGAGAAAGCTGGTTGGATGACCAGTGAAACGTCTTCAAGAAAAATACAGAAAGTCCAGTTGCCTTATTCATCCAGGCCATGGAATATCTGTAAAAAATGAGAACCTTCACAGACATATTGTTATAGAGAATCAGATCTCACTGGCCCCCCAAGCCCCCTGACATTCTCTGCACTAAAGTAGCTAACACTCTAATGTCCCCCCACAGTAATACACTATTATTATACATTTATATAGCTCCTGACATATACTGCAGTGCTGTACAGAGAACACTGAGCCAGTTACATCAGCCTCTGTACAGAGGAGCATACACTCTAATGCAGAATAATATCATCAGCTAAAGAGGACAAAAAATCCCTGCAATACTATACAGCAATGCAGAATAATAGTATATGGATTTGGTACATACTCTGTGCTGCCGCTCTGCTCCGGGGTACCAGCCTGAAGTCTCAGGCAAAGGGTCTTAGGAGTGGAAGATGGGCAGCCGGCGGAAGCCCTGTAAGAAGGCGCCGCGTGGTTCCCCAGAAGGCTGCTGCGCGGGACCTAACAGCCGAATCAATTGAAAAATTAAATTGCGCCGAGGTCTAGAGGCCACTTGTAACGCAAAAGTCAGTGGTGTAATGCAGAGTACAGAGGTCAGTGGTGCAACACAGAGTGCAGAGGTCAGTGATGTGATGCAGAGTTCAGCAGTGTGACGCAGAGGTCAGCGGTGTGACTTCTAGTGCAGAGGTCAGCAGTGTGATGCAGAGTGCAGAGGTCTACGGTATGACGCAGAGGTCAGCGGTGTGATGCAGAGGCCAGCG
Organism: Nanorana parkeri; assembly: GCF_000935625.1. Lineage (NCBI taxonomy): Eukaryota > Metazoa > Chordata > Amphibia > Anura > Dicroglossidae > Nanorana > Nanorana parkeri. The sequence goes on from NW_017309594.1 coordinate 38,560, forward strand.
GTGGGGGGTTTCTGGTCTCAGGTAAAGCCTCCAGTCCAGCATGATGCCCAGCTCCTCCTTGTGCCCTCACTTCAGGACTTCCTCTTCCTCCCAGCCTATGCTTTCAGAAAGGCAGCCGGTGTTCTGTCAATCTCCAACTCCTCAAGACCTCCAACGACCTGACTTACTTAGAAGTAAGAGGTTTGGCCGAGAAGGCTCTACTGCTCGTGGGCCACCCGCGGCATTTCCCTAAACACATACTACAGAGCAATAAAGTATTAAAATGAACTACGATCAGACTAATCCAGCATGTTATTAACCACTTCAAGACCAGGTGTTTAGACCCCCTTCCTGGCCAGGACATTTCTCAGTATTTAGCGCTGCGGTACTTTGACTGACATTCATTCCGTCATGCAACGCTGTACCAACATTCATTTTATACCATTTTTTGGGGACAGATAGAGCTTTCTTTTGGTGGTATTTTTTCACCACTGGGGTTTTTATTTTTTTCTATATTTCAGAAAATTTACTGAAAATTCTGGGGAAAAAAAAGTGTTTTTTACATTGTTAGGAAACGATTATTATTACATAATTTTTTGGTAAAATATAAAAGATGGGGTCCCGTCGGGTAAATAGACACCAAACATGTCATGCTTAAAAATTGTGCACACCAGCGAAATCGCAAAAAAACTACAATACCCAAAATTGACCATAGGCGATGCTTTAAAAGCTTTTACCGCTCATCAGTTTAGTGTTATCAGTGATTGATGGCCCTAAAATTATCGCTCTCACTGCGAGGTTCGCGGCGATATGTAACATGTGCGGTGTAATGGGCGCAATCATCGTTTTTGCAGGTATGTGCACCTGACGCATGTTTAAAAGCCCCCACCCATACATACACGCATGCAAAAAATTGTTGTTTTTTTAATTCATTTTTATGTGTGACTAATTTTATTTTGGAAACTTTAATTTTTCCACTTAGCCCCCTATGTGATAGCAATAAAGTTAAGAAACAACTCTATGTGATAGCAAAATATGTGACAGGTCCTCTTTATGGAGACATCAGGGGTCTCCAAGACCCCTAATGTCACCTAGGACCCCCCTGAAGAAGCTGAGATCTGCTTCATCAGCTTCTCTCCAGCGTCTGAAGCTGGAGAGTGACACAAGAATGCGGAAGTGATGTCATATACATCAGTTCCGCATTCTGACAGCGGACCGGAGGGAGCTCGTGTACTGAGCTCCCTCTGATCCCCTGTGACAGAGGCCGTATGCTGGTCCCGGGCTCGCACCGGGCACAGTGGAGCCGGGACCGGCGTGACAACGGGAAGGGGGTGCGCATAGGGAAGGGGGGGACACGGGCCGGCAGCTCATACAAGCTCTATAGCCGGCGGATCGCTTGTATGTTAACAGGCATCGGTGCCTGTTTTTAAATCGCCACTCGTGCACGCTGCAGGGCGTAGTGGGCATGGCTGAGCGGATGTCTAAAGATGCCCGCTCAGATCTAGAGACCTCTCGGCCGGCCGCTTTTTTACAACGGCCGGCCCTGAGGTGGTTAATCCGAGTGCCTCACTCAATATGGGTGCAAGCGGCGGCCATATTGAGTGGGGCAATTCAGATTAATAACGTGCTGGATTAGTCTAACTCTAGTTCATTTTAATATTTATTAAAATCTGTAGTATGTGTATTTTTTTAATGCCGCGGGTGGCCCACATGCAGTACACCCTTCTCGGTCGATCCTCTTACTTCTAAGTAAAGCTACCCATACACCTTACAACCATCGCACAACTTTCGTTGTGCGATGGTTGTAAGGGCATTAAAATTTCATATGTCCTGCCCATCTTGGACAGGCAGATCGCACTTGCGACCATCGCAAGCCCTCCCCGCTGATGGGAGGGCTTTTGCCATTGATTGCAATGCTGAGCAGGCAGTGTGCCCTTGCGCACACCGTCCTGTGCGGCTTTCGTCTTGCGATAGCGATACCATGCTCGTAAGAGGAAAGTCGTGCGACGGTACAGTATATGCATTGTAATGTAACGGAGTCATTCTTACTGACTGCCAATGTAACAAAAGTATTCACACTGAACGCCAATGTAATGAAAGTATTCGCACTGACCACCAATGTACCGAAGTATTCACACTGACTGCCAATGTAACAAAGGTATTCACAATGACCACCAATGTAACGAAAGTATTCACAATGACCGCCAATGTAACAAAGGTATACAACATACACATACTTAAACTTACCTTCCTTGTTCTTGCAGTCTTTTTTCTTCCTTAACAGGGGGTGGCGATTTTTATATGAATGATCTGCAATATTTACATATGAATGGGCGCGTCTTATTGAGTGTGCGGGGGCGGGGAGTTGTTTCTGTCGCATGAGCTGTGGAGGGGATCGTGGTAGGCAGTGCTGATGTCCCCGCAGCTACAATCTCTCCTGCCGTCCGCTCTGTAGCTGCAGTGGCCGGCAGGAGAGAGAGAGAGCTGACAGGACGGGACAGGAAAAGTTCTTTGTACCATGATGAAAATCAGATCAAAGGAACATTGAAAAGTGACTCTTCTGGCTAACAGGCACCTTTAAAATGTCATGTCAGCTTTTGCTTGTTCTTTGTACTTAATGTAAAGCAATTTCCAATTTACATTTACTAGATAGGCCCATTGTAATAAAAAGGCATGCACCAAAATTCAGCGGCTGAAACATATTGGCTGAAAATGGCAAAATGCTGAAATACCATCTTTCGGCTGAAATTGTAGTGCATTCCTAGTTTCTCTCCTTCCCTCTGGGCACTGCTCTATGTCCCTTCTGACACAGTGCAGCGTCCATCGGGGAGGAGAGGAACGTTCAGGCGGATGAGCGAGGCGAGAGGTGTAACAGATGGAGATCGGTGTAGGGGTGGAGACAGTTGTTACAGAAGGCTGAGCTGGCGGTGTGGGGGAGGAGTCAGCAGTCAAAATAGACCGAGCTCTCCTCTCTGCACCGCCCACTCAGCCTCCTGTGACAGTGAATTAGGATGGAGAGCGGGTGCAAGCAGTCAGTGATCAGCTGATCAGCTCTACATCACTTCCTGTTCATTCTTCATATTGTGCATATAGTAAACATACTATCTCCGCAAGTCATGAACAGGAACACTCCTGTGCATTCATAACAGGGGCTGCAGAAAAAGAGATTGAAGACTGTGTGTTCAATCTCTTTTTCTATTTTAAAAGGGTCTGTTTTAGACCCCTGATATTTCACTTAAGCCACCAACAGTAAAGTAAAAAATAAATAAATATATATATATATTACCTGGCCATATCCATGGCAGCGCTGACAAATGGGTTAGCTCCTATTTCCCCTAGGTAACAGGAACAAAAAGGGTTAAAGACCAACCCCCTTTGCCCTATATAAGCCCCTCCTTAACCTGAGTTCCCTGTCTTTTTTTTTTGTTCCTGTCCCCCTAGGACAGGTAGTTTAGTTCTTTCCTTTAGGGAAAGGAGTTTTTTGTTTGTTTGTTGTTTTTCCCTTCAAATGAGGTGATTGCCACGGGGGAGTTCAGCCTCTCTCCCCTGCGAGGCTCTCAAGTCTCGGCCCCGGGCTAGGGTGTCCTGCAAGAGGCCAGCGGTGACCCGAGGGGTAGCGGCCATGGTATGGGAGCCGTGGACTTCAACGGACACAGGTAGGCTCTAGTGGCTATGGACGCCTTACCTGTCCCAGCAGGCACTGTATGCTTCCCTGTTCCCTGCCTGTTCAGGTGTGTTCCTCGCTATCCCCTCTCTCTGCCGGCCGGCTCTATCTCTCGGCTTGTGGACGCCGAACTGAGGGCAGATCGGAATGGGCATTCGCGGGCGGTGTTCCAAGCGCTGCTTGTCTTCCAGGACCAGATCCAGGACAGATGGGTCAAGATCATGGTGGACAATGTCACCGTGGTGGCCTATCTGAATCACCAAGGGGGTACGAGGAGCCCCAGTATGATGAGAGTCCTGTCTCCATTGATGGAATGGGCAGTGCGGACGGTGATGGGATTGAAGGCGGTCTACTTGACAGGGCCCGAGAACCAAATTGCGGACTATTTGAGCAGGACCCGGGTAGACCCAACAGAGTGGGTTCTGTCGGTAGATGTGTTCAACAGGCTGGTCCAGAGATGGGGCATCCCAGAGATCGATCTCATGGCCTCTCGCTTCAATTGCCAAGTCAGGAGATTCCTGTCAAGAAGATTCGAAGGGGAGGCGGAAGGGCAGGATGTTCTGTTCCACCTGTGGAATTGCACACTAGCGTATGTTTTCCCTCCCTTCTTGATGGTCATGCCGGTTCTACAGAGGGTGCAGAGGGAGAGAGTTATGGTCATTGCCATCATACCATATTGGCCTCGACGACCATGGTTTCCTCTCCTGCTTTCTCTCAGCATTCGGACTTCGTGGACTCTTCCTGTGTTGTCAGACCTCCTGTCTCAGGGTCCGGTGTTACACCCGACCCCCCAGAGGCTTCAACTGACGGCATGGTTGTTGAAAGGGAGAGATTAAGGAGATCAGGGTTCTCTCAGTCCGTCATCAATACTCTCTTGAAGTCCAGGAAGGTATCCACTTCTGCATCATACTGTCGAGTGTGGTCGTTTTTTTTCTTCCTGGTCCAAACTTAATAAGGTTGATCCAGCCCAACTTTCTTCGAATATGCTCCTGGAATTCCTGCAATCAGGTCTGGATAAGGCTTTGAGTCTGAATTCACTTAAAGTACAAGTGTCAGCTATCTCAGCGATCACCGGGGTCAGATGGTCTCAGGATCCGAATATCGCTAGGTTCCTGAAGGCTGTGGGCAAAGTCAATCCTCCAAAGAGGCCTCTCTACCCGTCTTGGGATCTTCCTCTGGTGTTGGCACAACTGGCGGATCCTTCTTTTGAACCAATGGAGTCCGTTCCTTTGCAATTGCTGTCCTACAAAACGGTTACCTTGGTGGCATTAGCCGCGGGTAGGAGGGTTTCTGAACTCCAGGCTTGCGGTTGTGAGCAACCCTTCCTTATCTTTCAGGAAGATAGGGTGATTTTGAGGACAGTACCGGATTTCTTGCCAAAAGTCCATTCCAGTTTTCATGTGAATCAGGATATCGTCTTGCCCGCTCTCCATTCTCATGGGCCAGACAGACGTCTCGATTTTTATTTTTTTTTTAAATTCTGTGTTTATTGTAACAAATAACAGAAAGATACATGAATATCGAGCATAGAGAACGTATTTCAGCGCAAATATTAACATTTGATACATAAGCGGTCTCATAGAACAGCATAGAGATCCATATCACATGTCGGCTTGGAATAATGCTACGTCTACGTCTACGTCTACCTATAATCAGGTATATGCTGTAAACATGGTCTCGAGACTGAAAAGTATCGGCTGTTTAAGCAAACAACACACTCTAATGCAGAATAATATCATCAGCTAAAGAGGACAAAAAATCCCTGCAATACTATACACCCTGTTGTACTTTAAATCCTTTGGGCACCTACTCTCCGAACATTTTTTGGAAGCTTATAATGCCCTTTCACAAGGGGGTGCCTTACCGACTGACGCCCTTCGAGCAATACTATACCGGACCTGGAGCCCTCCTAGGCTTTGACTGTTTGAGGGCAATATTCCACTCTTCCACCGATAGAGGTACCTCCCATGAGATCACTCACTTGCGAGGGCAGGGTAGGCATACCCGATCGCAACAGGTAAGACGTCTCGATTTTGTCAGATGTTTGCACATTTATGTGGAGCGATGCAGTCCCTGGCGGAAATCCAACAGATTGTTTATTATCCCAGGGGGGGGCGAAGAAAGGATTCGCTGCAAGGTCACTTTGAGCAGATGGATTGTTTCTACCATCATAAACGCCTATGAGGTGGCAGGATTGTCTCCACCAGAGGGCATCAAGGCTCACTCCACTAGGGCTATGGCCTCTTCATGGGCATCTGCGGCTGGGGGGTCGGCGGACCAGATATGCAGAGCGGCTACATGGGCTTCCAAGTCTACCTGTTAAACATTACCGGTTGGACGTCAGAGCTGCTGTTAATGACCAGTTTGGCAGGAGCGTGTTGCTCTCTCGCCATTAGATCGCTTAAATAAAAGGAATTTTTTTGCATGAATTATGGTTGTTTGGTTCTTTTTTTTTCTTTGTTCCCGCCCTTCTGTGGCTTGGGTATTCCCCATTTGTTAGCGCTGCCATGGATATGGCCAGGAAAACAGAAAATGTATTCATACTTACCGTAATTTTCTTTTCCTGATTATACTCCATGGCAGCGCTGGGCTCCCACCCGATGGGACAGTTTTGCTTGGTACTAGACAGGGAACTCAGGTCAAGGAGGGGCTTGGTCTTTAACCCTTTTTGTTCCTGTTACCTAGTGGAAATAGGAGCTAACCCATTTGTCAGCGCTGCCATGGAGTATAACCAGGAAAAGAAAATTACGGTAAGTATGAATACTTTTTCCGTTATATATATATGTGTTTATTAAAAAATTAATTTAAAAAAGTCAAGAAAAAAAATATTTACAAAACATTAAAAAGGTTAGAAAAAAAATATTTTTCGGTTTCAGCCTGACTTTTTTATTTTCGGTTTCAAAATGTCATTTCAGTGCACCTCTAGTAATAAACATTAAAACAGACTCAAATTATGGCATTTTATTTGACTTATTATTACATTTTTACAATATAGTACATGAATTGCCACCTATATGACTTTTAAATAGTTTAAGCCTTGTAATAAGGTACATGGCAATTTTTTTACTTTCCAAAAACTAATCATCAAGCAAAACATTTGTGCTAAAATTAAGTGTGTTATATAACAGGTAAGTGTAAAAACTAACAGCTTAATAGGTACAAAACAACTACACAATTTAACATATATAATTTTAAAGGAAACAAACAAACCAAGTTTGTTTTCAGAAAGGTCTTCATAGCTAAAAGTATAGACATAAAACAAACTAGTGGAAATGTGTTAATAGCTTTGACTATAATTCCAGCAATTACTGCACAAATACCATAGTCACGCATTTACAGTGGGATAATGGATCATGGCATATATGAAATAATCTGTTTAAAAATTATCAGAAATTAATTATTTTATTCCATAAATGTTCATAATGATTTCTCTTTGTGGTAAAGCACATTTAGCTTTAAAGGAGAACTATGAGGTGAGTGCTTTTCACTCACCTCATAGTTCTAGCCGACCTGTGACAATGAGACCGTCACAGGTCGGCTCAGTAGATCGGGAGGTGAGCGAACATATACCGGCGTTCGCTCACCTCTCGATTCTGTCACGGCTCTCTGCCGTGACAGGGGAGGGGCTGTGTTCCCCCCTCCCCGATCCGCCAGCGCTGACTGGCGGAACGGACGGGGGAGGGGGCGGGTACAGCTGGCTCTGCCTCTAGATAGGCAGAGCCAGCTGTCACTCACGCAGCTGGGCGGATCTCCACATCGATGTCGGGATCTGCTCCGGCTGCGGCGTCTCAGTATACCGCGAGCTGTAGCTTGCGGTATACTGAGCTTAGGGTAACGGGAGGACGCTAGTTTGTGTCCTCCCGTTATCCTAAGGAGAACTATGGGGAAAAGCCCTGACCCCATAGTTCTCCTTTACATTTTAAAAGAAAAAGTTCAAAGTTATTTTATAAGGGGGAGAGCATGAAAATAGACAAAGATATACTGTAGGCCTTTTACAGTTTTGTTTTCCATCACATTCCTCAAAAAACGTTACCAGTTGCATATCTATAATGACCAGGACATTCTTTCAAGCTATTGTGCTGGATGAAGCTGATTGGGTAAGATGTTACCAGAGTTGTTATTAATAAGTCATCCCCTAAACCTTATACAAAACATATGGATCCAAAAGGATAATTTGGTCAATCTATATCTTCCAAGTTTGTGTATTGCATGGCAAGGTAAGCAAAACATATCTCTTAAATCCAAGCTAGCAGATTCAGTTCACACAATACATAAACAATTTTTTTTTCCAAGAGTGTCACAATGGCAGGACTTTGATAACTGTATTCATTTTATAGACAAACAGTTATTCACAGCTATTCATTTTGTGTTACAAAATGTAAAGCAAACAAAATCTGGAATCATAAAAGCATGTTTGTTTTCATGTGGCACATAACAGTTTTAAACCAATAAATTCTGTTATACAATATCATTACTGGAAAGTAAACAACAACACAAGGTAATTTAATTAGGGCGTAAACATATAGATGTATGTAGAGGAGTGTATGTCTATGATACAGACGAAAACATCTATGACTACATGGTGTTTACAGTGTTACAATTACTTTATCCTGAAAAACACATCTTCTTACTATTGTATTTCCAAACATCTTTGTCAGCTGCACCTGATTATTTTAGGGAAAACTAAAAAAAAGTAATGAATGCATCAGTACATATTTTGTATTTCTGCCATTTATTCCAGTCAACTAATTGGAATAAATGGCACACCCTCATTAGGAATTTCACTGTATGTAATATGTGCAAATGATGTGTCCAATGTCCTTTGTGCAGTAGAAAGCAGTATTCTGACTTTTGTAGCAGTTTTTTTTAAATGAACAAATATTATCCTCACTGTCACCAATTATACAAATCAGACCTCTTAGTTCATTGTCATAGTGCAACTGCTCTGCATGCAAGCAAAATCAGTTGCATAATTGTTGCACATTTATAGCAACAGCATGTAAATTTGCATGTGAAGCACTTCCTAAGGAGCCTTCATAATACATAATTCTCACAATACAAACAGTAAAACCTCCTGTTTCCACAGTGGAAAGTATCAGAAGCTAAAGCACAACTTAGTTATATTAGTTGTAAATGATTATTGCTTGAAGAAAAGCATTTTACTTTTACTTCATAAAAAGCACACTTAAGTGCATGGACAACACATCAAAAGCATTACAAAATAGTGCCCATCTGTTCTTTTGTTACTGTGCAGTATAAAAATAAGTTTATGATTTAAATAAGTTGAACTACAGTAAGTGCAAAGTGTTCCGGCAAGTCCCTCTGTCACCTGCATTCAACTACCATTGTATTCTGTGACGAGGCTGAAAGTGATGGCTCTGCTAAGGTCAACATAACAGCTGCAGTAACAGAATTTGAAGATGGCAATGAAGATATTGTGGCGAGGACTGCACCTGTAAAGAAGAAAAACACATATGAGCAAATATAAATTAAAATGAATATAATAAAATATTTATTTATTATATCATTATATATATATATATATATATATTTACAAATCTATATACTTTAATATTAGTTT
>NW_017309594.1:47888-55620 GCF_000935625.1 Nanorana parkeri
TACTACATACATACTCATATTTGCCACAATGTCTGGAATAACTGTACTCTTTCTCACTTGAACTGCTGAATAAAGAGGCTGATAAATTAATGGAGGTAGAGCCAGTGCTCTAAGTAACCAATCAAAAATATGATGTAATTTTTTAATAAAATGAGGCCTTAGGTGTGAGCCCGGGACCAGCATAAGGCCTCTGTCACAGGGGATCAGAGGGAGCTCCGGTCCCCTCTCCGCTGTCAGAATGCGGAAGTGGTGTATATTACATCACTTCCACATTCTCGTGTCACTCTCCAGCTTCAGATGCTGGAGAGAAGCTGATGAAGCAGATGATGTCTCCAGAAAGAGGACCTGTCGCCTCTTTTGCTATCACATAAGGGGGTTTCTCAGCCCCCTCTGTTATGGCAATAAAGTTAAGTGGAAAAAAAAATAGTAAAAAAATTTAAAGTTTCCCCCAAATTTTTTTTAAAGTTAGACAAAAAAGAATTAAAAAAACAAATTTTTTTTAAAGTCCCCACCCCTACATACACGCATGTAAACATGCGTCAGGTGCGCATACCTGCGAAAACGACAATTGCGCCCATTACGCCGCACATGTTACATATCGCCGCGAACGTCGGAATGAGAGCAATAGTTCTAGGGCCATCAATCACTGATAACACTAAACGGATGAGCGGTAAAAGCTTTTAAAGTGTCGCCTATGGCCAATTTTGGGTATGCTAGTTTTTTGCAATATTGCGAGTGCGCGCAATTTTTAAGCTTGACATGTTTGGTGTCTATTTACCCGACGTGACCCCTGTCTTTTATATGTTACCAAAAAGTGGGTAATATTAGTTGTTTTATAACAATGTAAAAAAAAACTTTTTTTTCTTCAAAATTTTCAGTAATTTCTCCTGAATATAGTAAAAAATAAAACCCGCAGTGGTGACTAAATACCACCAAAAGAAAGCTCTATCTATCCCCCAAAAATTGTATAAAATTAATTTCAGTACAGCGTTACATGACAGAATAAATGTCAGTCAAAGCACTGCAGCGCTGAACACTGAAAAATGGCCTGGCCAGGAAGGGGGTCTAAACACCTGGTGTTCAAGCGGTTAAACTTCTGATAGTGAATACACTTTTTGGAGAATTTCAGCTTTCAGATTTAAATTCAGGGTCCAGAGCTGTAAGGCAAGAGTGCTAACCACTTAACCATCACACTACTGACTTCTGAATTTCACACATTCAGGCACTTGGTACCGCTCACATATAGAATAGGAGACTACTGACTTCCTTGTGTATGTTTTTAAATAATCTATTTAGGAGAGCAAAGTGTAAAAGTCTCTAAAGTTAGAATTTGACTGGTTAGGAATTTGCAAAATTGAGATTTATTTGTTACACTGAAATTTCAGTCAAAATCAATATTTCTGAAAAATGTCACCATCTGAGAGGTTTTTGATGGTGCAATGGCTTCTGAGATTTAGGGAAGCCTTTTTCAACTGTCATTAACCTGTTCTTGTGACAAATATGATTTGTTGGACCACAGATTTCCACAAAAAGGTTCTTGAAGAAGCAACTTTCTGTAAAACGCGTAGAAATGATTGAGAACTCATAATTCTGTTCAAGCCTGTGGAATTTGGCTAAGGTATGTATATGAGTGTTTTTCCATATTTACTATGTTTAAATTGTTTGCAATGGCCATAAGGATCTTAAATTATGTTTTAGATTTGTCAAATAAAAATAAGCTTTTTATCAGCATCTTAGTAATTGTACGTTTGTGGCACCTGAAAACCCCCGGGCTCCTTTGTAGCCATTCTTTCTTTTGTTCCTTATACTAATTAGGGGTGTGGTGCCACCCACTTGCCTCACACTCCCTTCCTTCTCTAGAATTTTTCAGCTAATTAAAACATTTTTTTACTACATTTTGAAAAGGTTAGAAAAACAAAATTTTGGTTTTCGGCCAGATGTTTTTTTTTTATTTACGAAAGAAGGAAGGAAAGAAAGAAAGAAGGAAAGGAGTTACTGTGAGATGTATCGGCAAAAAATGCCTGTCGGTAAAACGTCACAGATAGTATCAATTTAGTGATCACAGTACACAAAAGAGGTGAGTATGATTAAGTAAACTGAAGCGTAGATAGTGGTGGTGGGGGCAGATGCACCTCAATCTTACCTAGAAAGGAGCAGTACGAATAGAGATATGGGGAGAAATGTGAGAAACAGAGAAGAAAAGGAAAAAAAAAGGGGGGGGGGGAGGAAAAAAGAGGAGAAGAGAGAAAAGGATAGAGGATTAAGAGCTTAAAATATACAATAACAAAGACAAAAAATAAAGAATAAAGAGAGGTGCGACCAGATGGCCCCCACAGTAAGACCCATAGGCTGAGATTTATTAATTTACCTACCTGCCATCTCAAATTCAGTCACACGATGGTGCTGTAGAGCATATATCTCTATTTACTATAGGAAACTGTTTTTCTATGGTAAGTTCTTAGCCCAAGGAGAAGGGAATACGTGCATTCTGGAAACTCAGCCTATATTTTGGAACAGAGAAGAGAATCTGATGCTATCCTGAGCACATGTCTTGCGTAAATGCCCAGATTTTCCTAACAGCAGCATCGCTGGTAAGAACGGACTTGTTTCTCTGAATATTTGTGAGCTATCACTTTATTTACATGTCCATATATTGATTATGTTTTCATATTCTTTTTTTTTTACCAGTTTGACCCACCCTGTTCTGTTAATAAAGCTTCAAGTTTCATTCAGTCTGGCTTATTGCAGAATAGGAGGCTTTAGCTGCATGTCGAGCTATACACAGGCCACAGGGTAACGTGTAGGGGGAACAGAACAGTGAAACAGCGGCTACCCAGCAAGTGGGATGCAGGTCAGTGACTGCGCTGACATGTAGCAGGCCTCTGTGTAGTCACCTGCATAAGACAATACAGCAGTCATGCACCTCCAAAAGCAACATGTCACATGGTTGGGCATCTTCACTCAAAACAAGGTCAAAAGTATTTGGTTCCTCTAAATCCTCATCCGCAAGTAACGCACTCGCCATCGCACGTGCAAATGCTGAAGCTGCAAAAGCCAGAGCCGCCTTTACAAAGTGAGAAATGCAGATAAAAAAGAGAAAGCATGATTAAAAACAGAGAGGACACAGCAAGTGACGCGGTTGGAGGCTGAGAGGGTGCAGCAAGGGACGCAGTTAGAAGCCAAGAGAGTGCAGCAAGAGGCACGGTTAAAGTAGGGCTGCAACAAAATGCACAAATGCAGTGTTACAAACAAAGTTTACTTCAGAATAAAACTGCATGCACAATTTTTTGCACTCATACTGCCCTAGAACGCATTGCATTGCGGTACCATGTATTCCAGTGTGGGCGATCACACTGTTAGTGGGAGGTGTGTTTGTGGTGTGGTTTGTGGTGCCATTAAAATGAATGGCACTGCAACGCACCTCCCGCAGCAGAATTTGTCAGGCCGAAACTAAAAATTACTTTTTCCCCACCTTTTATAATTTTTTTAAATAATTGTATCGAAAGCACATGGCGCTTGAATAGCTTTAGCCAGGGAATGACAGCTGCCAGTGGCAAGATTCTGCAAACGGCAGCTGAATGTAAATATAGCAGGTAGTGGGCTGGTGCAATACACAGCCTGCTATTGGCCATTTCAAATTGCAAAAGCCAATAGCAAGCTGGCTATTGCACCCACCCACTGCTTGCTGTGCCCTCCTTCCAGCTAAGGGATCTAACCAACTAATTGATAATGAGAATAGTTGACAACTATTCTCATTATTGATTAGTTGGTTGCAACCCTAGGTTAAAGGCTGAAAAGGTGAAGTATGAGGCATCTATAGAACAGTAGAAAGCCTTTCTAGAAGCAGACTGACAGGCCTATTCACAAAAGGGTCAGGCGTTTGGAGAAGGCAGGAGAAGTGAACAATCTAGGCTGCCATACCTGAAGCCTTAGAATTAGCCATATATCCTGATAGTGAATGCAACAATGTACTTGGCCCAGAAGCTGAACCCCCAATATCCTCTACAACGCACTTCAGATTATGTCTATCAACACTCCACGCCAAGTAGCAACAAAGACAAACGTCACGGCACCACCATAAGTCAAGTCTGCAAACAAAAGAACTCCAAGCAAAGTCTCTTATGACAGACGCCTTACAGACAAGGTACCAAAGTCTACAAATCATCCTCTACACCAGCCTTCACACCAGAAAGGTACGACATAGGCCGGCTTCAACAAGAGACTTCTAAAAGGTATGATTATACACAACCTTTCCACCATAGCAATACACAGCCGGTTAATTAATCAAGCCACAATTGACTTTGCAAACACAACGTGAGTAAGTCACCAAAAGGAAAAGTTTAACGATCGCCCTGAAAGCTAAAGGGCCTGGTGGGCCTCCTTCCAAAATGCTGTCAGAAACTTAGACCTTACATATAGTGAAGAGATAGACCTCCTGATCAAATGGCTTGGGAGCGAGTTTGCTGAGCATGCCAGACAGATCAGGACAATAACTATAACCTAACCAAAGACTAGCCTCAAAATTATCTGGGATAGACTTGATGAGTGTTATGGCTCAGCAGAAGCAACAGAAAGTGCACTATTCAAAAGACTTGATAACTTCCCCAAAATACCTAACAAAGCCTATCAGAAACTTAAAGAACTAAGTGACTTGCTAATGGAGCTTCAGGTGGCCAAATCAGAAGGTGACTTACAAGAACTTGCATTCCTTGACACAGCCAGAGGTGTCAACCCCGTTGCACAAAAGCTACCTTATGACTTACAAGAGCAGTGGATCACACATGGTTCCAGATTTAAAAGCCAGCACAATGTTCCATTTCCCCGTTTTTCTGTATTTGTTAACTTTGTGCACCAGCAAACTAAAATAAGAAATGATCCTATCCTTGACTTAACACTGTCATGTGGTACTCTTACAGGACTTAACCCTCGCAAACCTTCTGTAGCAGTACACAAAACTAATGCGACTCCTCCAGATTCTTTTCACAGGTCTGCCAGCTCCTCTAACCCAGAGGCAAAGATCCTATTAAGCAGTGTCCCTTGCGCAACAAGTCGCATCTTCTCCTGAAATGCAGAGCCTTCAGAAAGAAGTCAATGAAGGACCACAAAGCCTTTCTGAAGAACAGCACCACCTGCTACAAGTGCTGCTCATCAACATCTCAGGACTGTAAGGTCAATGTAAAATGCACAATGTGACAACCTAAATCACAACACAACTTAACACCCTGGGCAAGCCCCATGGACTTTACAACACACTCACAGCACTAGTGAGCTTGGCGGGGAGGAAGAACACACTGCTACAACTACACCAGAGATCACTTCACAATGTACAGAGGTCTGCAAAGGAGTCAGGTGGCAGGACTTTATGTTTGACATTAAAAGTCCCAGCATTCCTTATTCCCTAAAAAATTTTTTTAGGATTACTGGAGACGGCAGAGAGGAGAGCATCTGGTTACCGAGTTGAGTCTATTGATGGACAAACATACTTGCCCTTACCAACTCTTATTGAATGCAATCAGATCACTTATTATAGATCTGAAATCCTTACCCCAGATGTAGCGTTTCACCACACACATTTGAAACGCATAGCACATCTAATACCAGAACTTGATCCTCAGGCGCAGATAATCCTACTTCTTGGGATAGTTCACAAAGCAAGAGCTCAGATTAATAGTCAACACAATGCTCCCTATACCCAGAAGTTAGACCTAGCATAGGTCATTATAGGAGATGTTTGCCTAAATGTATGCACAAACCTACCTCTGTTAGTAGCTTACAAGTGCATTAGAGAATGGTCGTCCCTCTCTTTTCCAGCCATGCCACAATCAGTTCCTCATAAAGGAACTGCCTTATGCTACCCATTTGCCTTGTCCCTTCATAGGCTCCCCAAGTGACAACCTCACCTGTGACAGTGACCAAGACAATTTAGGGTGTACAGTCTTTCAAAGAACAAAAGAGGACAAATAAGTGGCAATGTCTATTGAGGACAAACTCTTCTTAAAAATAATGGAACAGGGACTACTCAAAGATGACACAAACAGCTGAGTCGCACCTCTTCACTTCAGACCACAAAGGCGACGCCTACCTAACAGAGAAAAAGTACTGGAGCGTTTCTCTTCCCTTAGATGTAATTTCCAAAGAAAGCCAGAGATGAGACCACTTCTCTTTCCTGGAGATAATCTTTAAGAACGGTCATACTGAAATAGCTCCCGCTCTTAAAGATTCTGAGGAGTGCTGGTACCTACCAATATTTGCAGTATATCACCCTACAAAGCCTGGTCAAAGTGACTAGGGAGCATGAAGCCGGCTTCCCGACCAATCAGGAAGTCGGGCAGCGCGTCATTACACGCTGCCCGGCTTCTTGATTGGCCGGGAAGCCAGCTCCATGCTCTTTCGTCACAAGGTTATCCCCGCCAATCGGGAAGTATCGGGCTAGGTATCAGAGCAGTACTTGTACTCGCCCAAATCCTCGGCATCGGCACCGATACGGATACTAGTATCGGTATTGGTGCATTCCTAATTATAATATATTGCAGACTATATTGCTCTATTTCCTGTTCACTTATCATTCTATACCACTCTTTGTTGTTTAGGATTTTTCACACATTTGTTTATATTGTGGACAATCCATTAAACACAATGTTGCCCCTTTATAAGAGGGCTTAATATTGATTTCCTTAATGTTTTCTAGTCTAGCCAAGGCCATTTTTTGTTCCTGCGTTAGATTATCTCTGTCTTCCCTGCTCCTAACTATTCTTTTAATCTCTTTTGTGGTCTGTTGCAGAAAGGCCCAAATACTTGGGTTTCCCTGCAAGATGGGACATTTTTGGGATTTCATTTTATATGTCCTCAGGATCTCCATCCTATTCTCCTCTTCCCTCTCTTGATTTAGATATTCAATATTCTCAATTTTCCATTCTTCCCAAAGTTGCATCAGATCACTTAACGCTCTAAAATCATTAATTGTGTAGCCTTGCCAGTGCTCCGGCTACAGTCTATTCTCATGCTCATTGTCTACATTTCTCTCATGTAGGACCTTAAACATCAGGTTCCTCGTGAAGAGATGCAGATCCTTATTGATTTCAAAGCTATCCAAGTTTTGAGTTGGGCAAAAACTTAGGCCCAGCTTCTATCTAATGTATTGTAATTGCGGAGACTATTATATAGGAAAAACAATAAGACCAGCCTGCAAGGGAATATACAATCACATATATTTGTCTACTAATGGCAAACTTACGACACCAATTAGCCGAAGCATAGACTTACATCATAATTTTGATGCCACATACCTAAAGTTCTATATTCTAGACCACGTACACAAACATGAGAGAGGAGACGTAGACAAAACATTGTTACAGGTAGAACCATGCTGGATTTACAAGTTAAAATCCAACGTACCCCCAGGTCTAAATGAAACAGAGTTTTAAGTTCCTAGGCTAGATTTGATATATTCCATGATAGATGATTTGATGGTTCATTTCTCTTAGCTTGGAATAGTGATACTTAGGCTTGGAACATTTTGTATGAAGATTTGATATGAAGAGTTGGTATTAAGTAAATTTTTTGAAAGCACATTTAAGGACATTTATAATTTTATAGTTTTTCAGTCATCTATTTGTTTATTGCCAACCTGAGGTGAAGAGAGGGGAAATGTGGAGTTACTGCGGTGGGACCATATGGGCATGGTGATTGATGTGTAATAGTGGATGGGTTGATATCTAAAAGAAACTATGTG
>NW_017309594.1:56222-57413 GCF_000935625.1 Nanorana parkeri
AATAACGACTGCAACTCCCTCCTGGAACACACTGGAGACACCACCAGTAAGTGCAAAGCGTCCCTGATCCTAACCAGTTTCTCCAGTGGCAAGCTTGCTTGCATAGCACTTGTATCCAGAATGATACCCAGAAACGTCAGTACCCTCAGAGGACCTTCGACCTTGTGGCTAGCCACCGGGACGTTCAGCACCTTGAACGTACCCAACAAGCCACCAAGGTCCCGAGGTACCCTATCTGGTGACTCAATCAGCAGGAAGTCATCCAGATAGTGCAAGACCCTTTGACAACCTACCTGACGTTCCAAAATCCAGTGAAGAGTTTGTGCGAACGTGTCAAATAACCATGGGCTACTCTTTGACCCGAAGGTCAGTTTGACAGCAAAATAATATAGCTCCCTCCATTTCACCCCATGCCATTGCCACAATGACTTCTTGATAGGCAGCAGTTTGAATGCGTCCGAGATATCTGCTTTAGACAACCAAGCCCCCATGCCTGCCTCAATGATGTACTGTATCACCTGATCCACAGAGGGAAAATTCCTCCGATGGAATCAACGAATTTAAACTCGGTATATGTAAAGAATGTGGAGCCGACAAATCATAAATCAATCGATATTTATTGGAGAATTTGCCACATACCAGGCCAATGGGGCTGACCCTCCATGATGAAAATGGGGATTCGGAGAACGGGCCTATCACAAAACCTTTCTCCAGCTCAACGTTCAACAAAGAATCGACTCTACCTGGGTCAGCGGCAGCTGACAACAAATTGGGACATTCGTGTGACGTCTGTGGCAGTGCGATCAGCCCAGTATGGAACCCCAAAGTGAACCCGTCTACCAAAAACTTCGTCAATGCAGGGTTAGGATAGTCCGTCAAATACTGTGCCAGAGCCACCACATTAACCCTGCTTAGTCACGACGGTTGCACGCTGCGCACCGTGCAATTAATCTTTGGATGCGCCCTGAAGCAGCCCGAACAGATGTGCAACAGTCTACACTGTGGATAATTGCAAGATTTGTAATTGAAATTGTTACAGATCTGAGCTTTCCCCAGGCACTGGATCGGCCTACCCAGTTTATCATACTGTGTGGAGGTACTGCTGGACGGATTAGGCAATAACCCCCGAAGGTTGAAGAACCGCGGTCGATTCCGCCGATGCCGGGGTGGGGCACCAGTTAGCCGTGTGCG
>NW_017309594.1:58936-59226 GCF_000935625.1 Nanorana parkeri
CAATGGTGCCCCCCTCTGCCCTCCTACCGTGCCGCTGTAGATGCCCCCTGCGGAGTGTGCACGCTGATGCACCGCGTACTGCCCGATGACAGCCGATCGCCTGTGAACAAAAGTCAGGTTTTTTAGCCCCACCGATGACTCCGTGTAGCCAACTTCACCGCCAGCAGCCGCCAGCGCTACCTCGCTCTGTTCGCGTCCGAGTCGCAAGGGAAGTGACGCCGAGATGCTGAACCGGAAGTGACGTCGCGCTACTCTGAAAACCTCCCGTCCCGCACAGCCTGATCAGCGGT
>NW_017309595.1:0-512 GCF_000935625.1 Nanorana parkeri
AGATATATGCAGCTGAAACATGCATGTAGAGCCCAGTTCCCAGACCAAATGACTATTGCTTCGGACCGTATTGAGCGTTTCCTAAGCTCTGTCGGAGTTCATAAACCCTTGTCTTCCCTATACCTGCGATTGACCTGTACGGAGAGACCCCAGCTGATGACCCTTTATGAGAAGTGGAGGGTGGACATCCCTAGTCTGACGGAGGCACTTTGGGAGGAATGCGTCCAGGCCTATATATCTACAGTAATTTCCCCCAGGGAACGGTTTATCCAGCTCAAGTTCCTCCATAGAGCCTATTACACCCCTGCTAGACTGGCTAGAATCTATCCTACGGCGGATGCGATGTGTGCTCGTTGCGGGGTAGAGGAGGGGACTTTCTTTCATATGGTATGGTCCTGTAGCAAGCTTCGACCATATTGGAACTCGTTGGTCTCCACGGTCGAGGCGGTTTCTGGATTGCAGCTGGAGGTTGACCCCTTGCTCTTCTTGCTGGGATGTGGGGAGACCCTTCA
>NW_017309595.1:2013-24836 GCF_000935625.1 Nanorana parkeri
GGCTATACTCCCCCTCTCTGGCTCCTGACCTTGGCTTGTCTATTACTTGGATTACTCATTTTATTCATCGGTACATGAGACATACTCTAGGCTAGATATGATCTTTATTTTCATTTGGAGTGTCTACA
Source organism: Nanorana parkeri (assembly GCF_000935625.1). NCBI lineage: Eukaryota > Metazoa > Chordata > Amphibia > Anura > Dicroglossidae > Nanorana > Nanorana parkeri. The sequence goes on from NW_017309595.1 coordinate 2,142, forward strand.
ACAGACTGCTATAGAACCCATAACCATCTTTGACCATGCATCAGTATTAGTAGACCTACAGTACTTGTGCCCTCCCACGGCATCACATGCCTTGGAAGCTGAATGGCTCCCTTTTGCAAAATAAGATTGATGTTGCTGGCTTACTGGGGGTGCTTCGGGAGTTTTTTCAGCTTAATTTTAATATTGATATGCCATTATCGGTTGTTTGGGAGACGCACAAGGCGGTCATGAGGGGTAAGCTGAACCCATCATAAAAGGGCTAGAATGCAGCAGATGCAGAAGTTGTTAGCGGCGGAGATTCATGTCCTTGAGACACTCCATAAACAATCTTTAAGGCAGACACATTTAATACAATCGATCTTGAAGAGAGAAGAACTGAGATCCTTGCTAGATATTAAAACGAAACATGATTTGCATTTATTTCCCGAAGGTATTATGAATGGGGTAATAAGCCGAGTAGACTTCTGGCTAGGTCTCTTCAACAAAAATGTGTAACCTCTTTTGTCTCCAAGGTGATGTCGTCCTCAGGGGCCATGTTTACATGTAACTTTGGATATCTTAGACGCATTTAGGAATTTTTATTATACTCTTTACAATGTGCAGCCTCCGGTACCTCCTGTTAATCTGGGGAATAGGAAAGAGAAGATTTCTTCTTATTTACAAGAGGCGGAGCTGCCCACGTTACCTGAATCTGTGTTGCATGCTCTGGAGAACGATCTTACCGAGGAAGAATTTAAGAAGGCTATGGCCCATATAGCAATCGGGAAACCACCTGGACCTGATGGTTTACTTCTTATTTATTATAGAACTTTTAGTGACATTCTGATACTCCGTTTGACAGACTGTGCAAATGATATTGGTAAGGCGGCAAATATTTGTAGGGACACTATGCATGCGTTTATCACGGTTATTCCAAAGCCTCGCAAGGATCCTACCACTTGTGCCAGTTATAGACCGATCTCCTTATTTAACCTTGACTGTAAACTGTATGCTAAAGTCCTGGCCAATAGGCCGGGTACATTTTGACCAGACGGGTTTTATACCGGGTATGGAGGTGAGGGATTTCCTTGATGTCATATGTGATATCAAGCGTACTCTCCTTTTGTCAACTGATGCTGAAAAAGCTTTTGATAGGGTAGACTGGGAGTATCTTTTTTCCATTTTGCAGTATATGGGTATTGGCCCTACGATGTATCAACAGATTACAGCTCTATATGCTAACCCCACTGCTATCTAACCCCATTCCTATCTAGAGGCAGAGCCAGCTGTACCTGCCCCCTCCCCCGTCCGTTCCGCCAGTCAGCGCTGGAGGATCGGAGTGGGGAGGGGGGAATCCAGTCCCTCCCCCGTCACTGCAGAGAGCCGTGACAGGATTTAGAAGTGAGCAAACGCCATTATGTGTTTGCTCACTTCCCGATCTACTGAGCTGACCTGATACAGTCTCATTGTCACAGGTCGGCTAGAACTATGAGGTGAGTGAAAAGCACTCACCTCATAGTTCTCCTTTAAAGAAATCTGAAATTTTGAATCTGAATCTACCTTTGGCAGAAGTACATTCCCTAAAACCGAGTTTCCCGTTTTTTTGGACTAGTACTCATTTGAAATATATGGGGATAGTATTGATGCCAAATATTACCTCACTTTTTTGTTTAAATTATATCCCATTGTTGAAAGGAGGAATTTACAACGTTGGCATTCGCTTTGTCATACTTGGCTAGGAAGTGTAAACGTTGTAAAGATGAATGTTTTGGCCAGGTGAATCTTTTTGTTCCAGATGCTCCTGTTTGGGGTTACGAAGGACTATTTTAAGATACTTCAGTCTGTGATATCCAAGAACATATGGAGACGCACTAAACCGAGGGTCTCCGGTGTTGTGTTGGCTCGACCTAAAGTAAGTGGTGGTTCGGCAGTTCCAAATTTTAAACTTTATTATCATGCGGCGATGCTTACCCGAGTTGTAGATTGGATATATGGAGAGTATGTTGAGTAGATCCGAAATTAACGCGGTGATCTGGATTCCCAGACAGTTCTGAAGCCTTTCCCCGGATACTTTGCCTTTGACGATGTCAACCCTGGTAGTGTGGGATAGTACTTTGTTGAAGGCTGGTTGTCCATAGAACTCTCCTCTGTTACCCCTCACTGGTCATGTATATTTTATGCCGGGTAAATGGGATGTGAAGTTTAATGATTGGCATGGCAACAAGCCTATTCGCCTCCATCATATGCTTAAGGGTACTTTGCTAACACCTCTGGAAACCCTCTTAGATTCTACCTGTCCGACTTTTATGGACCATTGGCGATACTCAGTTATAGCATTTTCTTGGATCTGCTCCAAAGCCTTTATGATCTTTAAGGGATATTAGTCCTATTGAAGCCATATTTCTTTGAACTAGTGAGCATACTAGGTGTATCTCCCACTTTTATAAAATATTGCTGGAATTTGGGACACCGGAGTTTCCCAACTTTTTGACTAGATGGGAGAGGGACCTAGGTAGCTCGCTACCTTATGAGCAAAAAATTAAGGTACAGGCCTTAACACATTGTAATGATTCGTGCAAGCACAGCAAGATATATGTATAGGATCGCAGCTGCGGAGGTAAGTTGGAATGGTTCAGGTGGAGGGTTCACGGTTACACTTTAGTGCAGTGAGTGAAGTCGAAACCCCTTACACATCATACACCATTTGTTTTAATAGTATTTTAGTAGTGGCAGCAAATTCTCACAGAACCACAATTTACCAGCATTGGGGTCTGTTAGGATTTGTAGTTCACTCGCCTAGTTAACTTCACTAGGGGTGATGAGCGTAGGTAACTCCAGATAATACAAATGGCTACGACAGTTCAGAGTATAGGTTATGGTACGGTTGGTATCCTGGTTTTAGTTAGCTTCACTAACCCAGAACATGGAAGTCACTTAATTCCTAATAGTATCTCACAGTTCTATGCAGCAGGAGAATGGAGTCAATGGCAATGAGAGAGGATGAGGGATAGCGGAGCTTCCCAGCTAGGTTTCAGCCTTCCACACTCCAATTGATTACAACATGTGTTTAATGGCTACTTGCTGTTTGGTGGGGGAGGCAGTCCCAGGATGTGATGCTGAATCCACTCTGCGAGGAGTCCAAGTATAGTAGAGCCAGTGGTTCAAAGAGGCTGTAGCAGGCTCTCCTGTTCCAAGAGTTTTGTTCAGTTCCTAAGTAGCTTGCTCGACGTACTACTTTGCTAGAACGTCGAGCAAGTGAACAGCCTACGTTTATATAGGCAGAGAACGGTGGTTGGGAGAGGAGCCGGAGGCGAGACCCGACCCGAGCATCTCCTAGCAACGGGACGCCGCTGGGCCGAGCTCGCCGCGTCATCACACCGGCTCAGCTGTTCAGAAGGAGGAGGAGTGGAGCGTTGAGGAACGCCCGCCTGTCGCCCAGCAACAAGGCGCTGTTGACGGGGCTGTCCCCGCCATGGTCTCGGGCTACAGAGCGGTGTCCGTTCCTGACACACATGCCTCTTCAAAGGCATGTATCACGGAAGAGATGAACTATAAATTGCTTACTCATTGGTATCTTTTCCTGTCTAGAATGCATAAGATGAATGGAGATCTTTCCCCCCTATGTTGGAGGGGATGTTTGGACAAATAGGTACATTGGCGCACATATGGTGGACGTGTCCCATTACACAGAGATATTGGTGTCAGTTGAGGACTTATGTTGAAAAAATTACGGGTTTATCTATAGAGGATGACCCGTGGTGTCTGTTATTTCATAGCACTGCAGAATCCATGGTTAGATATAAATATTCACTGACTCCTCACCTACTTAATGCAGCAAAAGCTTTGATACCACAGTATTGGAAGTATACACTCAGGAGGGAAATGGGTTTGACGTCTATGATGAAACACTTAGTTCATCACAAAATATAGCCAATTGGTTGATGGAAACCGGGATACAACAAAGACTTAATCTACTTAATGCAAATAAAGCATTGGGACCGGATATTCTGCACCCCAAGATACTTAAGGAACTAAGCGCGGTTATAACAAGACCATTATTCATCATTTTTAAGGACTCTCTAATGATTGGTAGAGTTCCGATTGACTGGCGGAGGGCTAGGGTAGTTCCAATATTCAAAAAGGGGGCAAGATGCCAGCCTGGGAATTACCGACAAGTTAGAGAGCGGAGGGATACCAAACTCATTAGGGGGATGGAGGACCAGAGCTATGAGACACGGCTACTAAATTTAAATATGTTTACGCTGGAAGTGAGGAGATTAAGGGGGATATGATTTTCATGTACAAGATGTTATATAGTCATAGCAATATTAGCAACAAACTCTTTAAAATTAATTCCGTAACAAAGACTAAAGGCCACCACCTAAAACTGGTAGAAAAAAAATTCAAACTCAAGTGGCGAAGTGGGTTCTTCTCAGTTCGAGCGGTTAGGGTCTGGAACTCGCTGCCACAAGCAGTGATTTCAGCAAATAGTGTGGAATCATTCAAGAAGCTTTTGGAGGATTTCCTGAGAGACCGTAATATACAGGGGTACAGGTACTCTTAAGAATGAGATGCCTCAAGGACCTATACACACACACACACACAATAGGTTGGACTTGATGGACATATGTCTTTATTCAACCTCAAATACTATGTAACTATGTAAGGTTTCCAGCCCTCCCTTACACCAGTGGTTTGAAAAAATGTATGGTATCTGTAATATGGAAGAGATTGTTCTTTCATCTAAAGGTCAATCTGGACGATTCTATAAAACATGGACAGGTTTGTTGGAATTTAAGACATGTGTCGACTATGCTTTGGTGATGTCTCAGGTATTTTAATAATAATAATATTGGGATATATAGAACTAGAGGGATTTTTTTTGTAATTGTGTATTGTTGCAATTGTTTATGGATGTATGGGAGGGTAGTTATTTATTATCCATTATTAATAAAAGGAGGAATTAGGGTGTGAAATAGGAAATGTAAAAAAAAAAAAGCAGGTCACCACTGTATGTGTGAAGCAGTGGCGACTCTAGGAACAATATATAGGGGGGGCACATAAGATACCACAGTCAAAACTGGGGGGGCACTAATAATTTTCACCACTAAATCATACCTGTCACTGTCATTAAAATGGGTCTGTCATCCACACCGCATATTACTATGTTTTGTTGCTGTAGAGTTTTGTGATACACATGATCCAAATTTTTCTGCTCCAGCTGCCGCGGCTCGGCCTGGCCAGCCGGTGACGCGGTTTTTGGGAAACCCCGGGGATAACCCAGGCACTCATACCACCAAAAGAAAGCTCTATCTATCTCCAAAAAATTATCTAAAAGTTATTTCAGTACAACGTTGCATGACGGAATAAACGTCAATCAAAGTACCACAGCGCTAAATACTCAAAAATGGCCAGGACAGGAAGGGGGTTTAACACCGCATACATCAAAATGAAACTCCAATAGCAACAGTACTTGTACAATTTACAAATAATAGCAATGTCAGTGAAGGGTTAACTTTGACAACTCAAAAGGTATACTTACAGTAAGCAGACTTCTGTAATTCCAGACAAGGGATGGTGCTGGAGAGCAGGTCAGTGTGTAGCTCCAAAGGGCAGGAGTCAGGAAGATAGGTAAGTAGATTTTTCTTTTTTTCTTTCAGGATGGAGAGCGGGGAGCCTCGGTAGCCGACCAGAGGGACGTCACTTCGATTTCCGCGGCTAGCTACATGCAGTGGAGCCGCCTACGGGGCGGATACAAGTGACGTCGTGGGACCTGTGAACCCTGCTGGTTGTGCGATGTGGCCAGCCCAGTCAGGGCGGCGGAGGGAGAGACTATTTTCTCGGGGGAGGGGAACTGGGCAATTTCCAGCACTCCCCCCCCTGAGGAAATGGTCTCTCCCTCCGCCGCTCTGACTGGGCTGGCCGCATCACACAAGCAGCAGAGTTGGACTGAAGCAGCAGGGTGACGTCGCCCCGATCCGCCACTGTTAGCGGGGGGCAAGGAAGAACATAGGGGGGGCAATTGCCCCCCTGTAGCGACGCCACTGGTGTGAAGGGGCCCTTACTGTGCCCTCCTCCACTGATGACAAGTCCAGTATCCTGCCAATTTATCTGCCACCAAATCTCTCAGGTCTTGTGACACTCCTCTTCTGCTGTCAAGGTTGGCAGTGTGCTTATTTTGGTTCTCAATCCAACTTTAAAACCCTCAAATGGCTGGTGCCATAGCTGATCAAAGGTGTTGCACCATGGCATCTGCAATCCAAATAGAAGCTAAGATGGCACCTTCCTTGGCTGTAGGGCAGGGGTGGGGAAACTCCAGCCCTCCAGCTGTTGTGGAACTACAAATCCCATAAATCACAACAAATTGCTGAGGAGCGCAACTACCTGGATGCGAGTTGATAAACTAAATTGGCTAACAATGATTCAACCCACTTAGCAGAAACATACAAGTATCATATTGGAGTGCTGGCAGCTATAGTATGGCTAGCCCTGTGAAATAGACCCAATAGTAGTGATTTACGGTTGGGATGTGAGCAGGCATGCCCGAGAGTCTCCTGCTGGGTTCCCTCCAGGGTCTTTACAGTCGGCTCCTTTACGCTAGCTGGTGGAAGGTGGATGGCTGTCGGACTGAGGTTTGAGTTATCAGCCGGGCTCACGTACTCGACTGACCAGGCCAAGCCGCGGCGGCTGAAGGGGGAAGCGATAAGCCGCGAACGGCTATATGACACAAGGCTCCGTGTGTCTCCACGCAGTGTCGAGTGAGGCTGTCGGGAGTGAACACGTGGATATGGGTCAGTGCATAAAAGCAGTGGAGGATGTGCTTGGGGAGATAGTCCCAGTGCATAAAAAAGTCGGCTACGCGTTTCGAGGGGGTTCCTCTTTTTCAAGCCTCAGGAAAGTAAAGACCACGGGAAGCTGGTCGTCTTTTTAAAAATGACAGGGGGGAGGAGTGAACGATCAATTGGCCCGGTGATAGGCTACTGCTCTAAGACGGGGGTGGACTTATATCCTAGGTTCGCCAAAAGGACAAACTTGGCCTCAGAGGGCTCAGAGGACTCACGGCCTCAGAGGGCTCAGAGGAATATTTTACCCACATAATCTGGACCTAATTGATATTGATTAAAAGTTATGTTTTAAAAATTGTTCTTTAATGTAAATACATAATAATATACAACAAAATAATATGCAACAAAAAAAAACACAAATGGTGGATAAAATTACATTAAAAAATGGATACTCTATAGGGATAGGAGAAATCCAAATGAAAATCTAAAAAGAGGTTGTATCAAACTTGTATAAAGGATGAAATAACACCACCTATTTATGCTTTAGGCATGCCTGTGCGCTGCTTAACTCACACAGGAAAGAGCGCAGGAGTGCATTCATATTTGTGCATGCGTCCCAAATGCACCGCCGGATGGGAACCTGAACACGTACCCTCATGCGTACCCAGAACGCATGCCCAAACAAACCGCACCCGCGCGCATTTGCCTCTGCAACATTTCTTTATCGTGATAAAAACAAGACTATAATGAAACCTGAAGCAAAAAGGAGGGGGGAAAAGGAAAAAGGAGGGGGTTGATGAATTTTTGTGTATAATAAGTCAACTGGTGGTTGCATATGGACACCGGTCTAAAGAATGGTGTGGATTTCAAGTTCTTCATTTAGCCCCACGGGTGTCAAGGTGTTTAGTTTGTAGATCCAGAACGTTTCTCTACTGCACAAACGGTGGAATCTTTCAGATGGCGATAGGTGTGTGGAAATGTGCTCAATTGCAAACACCCTAAGATCCTGGATTTTTTTTTGGTGTTTTACTGTGAAGTGCCTTGGGACGCTGTGTTCAAGGTCACCCTTCCCGATGAGCCGTCTGTGGTCCCCTATTCTGGCCCGCAGTGGCCGTATAGTCCGACCCACATATATCAGACCACAGGGATATACCACATGATCGTGAGAACACATAATGAACTGATTTATTTGGTAAATCTTCTTTAGGTGGTCGGTAAAGCTACTTTGTCCATGTTGTATGAACTCATAGGTAAGGCATCTGGGCTTTTTACATTGGAAAATGCCCACCCTGTTGTCAAACAGAAAGTTCTTTGAAGAGAAGGCAGGTGCCTGGAATGACCGGCTCGGTCCTACTGTGTTCTTCACGTTTTTGTTTTTTCTGAAGTTGATTGAGGGATTGGAAGGTAAGTTAGGGCCCAATCTGGGGTCTTTCTGCAAGATGTGCCAGTGCTTGTTGACCACCTTCTGGATTGTTTTGAAGCTATTATTAAATGTGGTGATAAATCTGATATCGTTGGTATTGTTGGTCTCGATTTGGACACCTCTATTCCTTTTGACCATTGATGCCGATCTAGATACTTGGAGTAAGCCTCCGTGATAAGTTTTTCCGGATAGTCCTTATCCCTGAATTTTTTAAGGAGAAGTTGGCTGGATGTCGTGTAATCAGTATTTTGTGTACAGTTCCTTCTTAACCTACAAAATTGGCTCTTAGGGATGTTATTTTTCCACCGGGGGTGATGGGGGTGGAGATAGGAGTTCCCCCCGGTGGGCTTGACATGGTTTCTGGTGACAATTTTTTGGCCTATAGAGTAGCGCTCTAGATCTAGGAACACCAGTCTCGTTGTATGGACTTCGTATGTAAATGACAGACCGAAATTATTGTTATTGCAGTGTGACAGAAATTCAGAGATACTCTCGGGTGGGCCGTCCCAGATTATTAGAATATCATCGATATATCTACCATAGTAGACAAGTTTGTTGGCATTGGGGTTGTTTGCCCAGATGTGGAGGGCTTCCCAATGACCCATTGTCAGGTTTGCGTAACTTGGGGCATAGATGGCCCCCATGGCTGTCCCCTGGGTCTGAAGGTAGAACTTTCCCAGGAAGGAGAAATAATTGTGTGTTAGCGTGAAATTTGTACAGCTTAGAAGGAACTGAACCTGGTTGTAATTGATCGAGGATTGACCTAGAAAAAATTGTAGGGCGTTAAGGCCCACTGCATGAGGGGTAGAAGTATACAGGGAACTTACATCTAAAGAGACCCAACTGTACGTGGGGTCCCAGGTGTATGTAGATAGGATGCTGATGAGGTGACCTGAGTCTTTGATGTAGGACGGCAGTGAAAAAACTATTGGTTGCAGGAAGTGGTCTATGTATTTAGAAAGACCACTGGTTAAGCTGTTGGTGCTTGCAATAATAGGGCGTCCTGGAGGGTTTCGGCTGTCTTTATCGATCTTTGGTAAGTGATAAAAATATGGCATACTGGGATTTTTTGGTTGTAAAAAGCCTTTCTCTTGTTTATTGATAATGCTCCTTACGTGAGCTGGACCCACTAGATCCTCCAATTCTTTGGAGAAAGCCGGTAGAGGGTCTGTGGGGAGAGGTTTGTAGGTGATAGAGTCTGAGAGCAATCTGATGTCCTCTTGGGTGTAAGTGGGGCGGTCCTGGATTACTCTCCCTCCTCCCTTATCGGGTTGTTTAATTACGATCTCATGATTGGCTTCTAAGTCTTTCAACGCTCTGTTTTCAAGTGGGGTAAGGTTATTGTGGTGTTTGGCTTTCTTACACACTTCCAAGAGAGCCGCGTAGACCACGTGTTAGAATGGAGTGTATAGGAAAGAAGGTTGATTTTGGTCTGAAAGTGGTGTGAATGATATCCGGATTTAGAAAGTGCTCTAAGTCCAATTCCAAGGTGGAATTCTGATCTACTAATTCATAGAGGGTTTGTAACACGTCACCGTCTTTTTCGTCGAGGATGTCTGCCACAACCTCCAGTTCAGACGGGAATATGGGGGGTGTAGCGATGGGGGGATTTTTGGTAGTGTCTTCTAAGGGTCAGTAACCTGATTAATTTATTAAGATCCGTGAAAAGGGTGAATAGGCTTGGTTTAGTGTCTGGAGCAAAATTTAAACCTTTCTTGAGTAGTGATGTTTCACTAGGAGTGAGGAAGTGTTTTGACAAATTAAAAATCTTTACTGTTGTGGAGTCCCCAGTGGTAGTTTTTCTTTCTTTGGCATTTTTGCTACCTTTTCCTCCTCTGGTCCCTCTTCTCGTTTTTTTCTTTTTGTTTTTTGGGTGTGTAGAGGGCCCTGCCCTAAAAAAGGAATGATTGGCCTATTTGGGGGCACCTGTTGACTCTGAGGAGCTGTTGTTTCCTCAAAGGGAAATTCTCTTTGGGTAGTGGGTGGTGATATGTGAACCGGTGTTGTGGTTACTACTAGGATGGGGAGGTTGGGAGTGAGTGGGGAAGGGGATTTTGGACTGGGTGGATTGGATGGCTCCTCAAGTCTGGTTACCACTTTCTCTTTTGGAGCCTGGACTGGCCCGAGATGATATTTTAGGGAAGTGTCATCCCATACAAGGTTGGCCACTCTGATGGAAGGTACTGGGTGAGTAGCCAAAAGAGAAACTGGGTTGGGTTTGAGGTGGTGTCGGGAGGTCTGTTTCCAACTGAACACCCTGTTCAGATTGTAATCAGCGATTTCTCTTAATAACTTTTTGGATTTTGACCTGATAATACTATATTCCTGCATTTTAACTTTATATTGTAATTTTTCTGTCCATGGACTGAATAAACACGATGTGCTGAAGGAATTTTTGATGTTGGTACGGAGATTCTGTACCAGCCCAGATATGTGCTCTAGTTTGTGTTTCCTCTGGGTAATGATCAGTTCGATCCACTTTTTTGTGCAGAACTCTGCCAAGAGGTGCCAGTTGTACGCAAGGTACCGCTCCAAAAAATCACAAGTTTTTTGGATCCGAAGTCCTCTCGGGGTGATGCCTAATTTGAGGTATTGCTCTAGGAAGGCTATGTCCCACCAGTGTTGGCTTTCTACATTAATCTGGGTCTGTAGCGTTAAGAATTGTTTACGCATATTCTGCTCAAAGGATGGAGAGTGTGGCGGAGGGTAGTGGCCCTGCGTTTGTGTATTGTTACCCCAAATTTTGGTAAGACTTGAGAGTTTGGAAGTGTTAGGGTACTATTTATTTTCAGAGAAAATGAGTCCTAATAATCTTTCTTTGTGTTGGAAGGCCATATTGTGTCCAAAAGTGACAGTGTGCTGCTTCTATCGAACCTCTCAATAGGACAGTAATAGAAAACAAAATTGATAGAGCGCACTCCAATGAGAAGGACACACCTCCAGAATGTGGCTACTGTGGAATGGTGTGCAATGCTCCTCACTGCAGGGAGAGGAACCCTGTGTATCACTACCACAAATCACAACAAATTGCTGAGGAGCGCAACTACCTGGATGCGAGTTGATAAACTAAATTGGCTAACAATGATTCAACCCACTTAGCAGAGACATACGAGTATCATATTGGAGTGCTGGCAGCTGTAGTATGGCTAGCCCTGTGAAATAGACCCAATGGTAGTGACTTACGGTTGGGATGTGAGCAGACGTGCCCGAGAGTCTCCCGCTGGTTTACAAATCCCATAAGGCACTGCAAGATTCTCACAGCCACAGGCATGACTCCCAGAGACAGATGCATGATGGGATTTGTATTTTCACCACAGCTGAAGGGCCAAGGTTGCCCATCCCTGCTGTAGGGGATAAAAGGGTGTCGTTCCACTTTAAGCTGTGTATACAGGGTTAGAATTTTATTAGGAAAGAATAGTTTTTGGAACATTTATTTGGTTTTCTAATAGTTAAATAAGAACTCTGAGCAAGTTACAAATGAACCCTTGCAGTGGGACTACCACTGCACTGCAAATGTTAAGTGCTTGTTTTGGTCTAGTGTCTAAAATAAAGAAGATATACTCACTCTGTTCTGTGGTGGTGATCGCTCACCTCTCTCCTCCTCCACGAAAGCTGTGGAATGTCCCTTGATGTCCTCACATCCAGTGTATGTAACTTGTATTTGGTGTGATGACATCAGCTGGCCTTAGGCCGCCGGGGCCCAGGGAAAATTAGGCTGCAGGGACCAGTCTAACAGACAGGCGGGACTGAGGTTCGGGAGAGTATATCTTTTTTTATTGTAGACCGTAGACCAAAACGAGCACTTAACCCTTGCAATGCAGGGGTAGCCCCACCAGTGTTAATTTCGTTGACGACATTTTTTTTTTTTTGTCATCTGCATGTTTTATTAACTGAAAACTAAGTAATAGAGAAATTAAAGGAATGAAAATGAAATTAAAATTCTGGGAGTTTTCGTTGATGAACGAAAACGAAACAAAAATGGGAGGAGCTATTACATTTGGACCTCCAGTTCCCTGTAGTAGGGAGACATGTACAACTAAATAATAACCTACTGATCTACCCAGCGGGACAACAGCTAGCAAACAGTGGCGGAACTACCGCCGGTGCAGTCGGTGCTCCGGCACCGGGGCCTCAGCCTGGGGGGGCCCAGCACAGTCCCTGTGCATAGACGGTGGATTGGGAGAAAACAGGCATATCTCCTCAACCTACAGGGGTAGGTTATCATTAAAATAATTATTATTTGTAGCCTAATGTTGTATAAAGTACTGTTGAAGCAATGCAGAACGGCACCCTCCGTAGAGGACGACAAATCTCAGCAGTACTTTATACAGAAATGCCATTGTTATAAATAGTATTGCTGGGATGTGTAGTTATCTATAGCCTGTGCCATTCTGCATTGCTGTAAATATTAGGGATGCACCGATATATCGAACGCCAAAACATAATGGAGAAAGAGAAGAGCAGGTTTATGGATGCATTTTACTGTACATTTGATGCTAATGAGAACAAGACCTTTTGTAAACCATGTGGAGCAACAAGCGTAAGTCATAACAGGTTAAACGAGGTTTACTCCAGGAATATATAATGAGTTTGGAAATTTCAGAGACTTTCTTAAATAATGCTTTATACTTTAAATAAACTCACTCTCCTACTGGAGATGTAGTCGACTAAAATTAGACTAAAACTATTCAGATGACTAAAAAACGACTAAAACTAAAATGGCATTTTAGTCGAAAGACTAAAACTAATACTAAATAAAAATTTGCTGTCAAAATTAACACTGAGCCCCACTGCAAGGATTAATTTGTCATTTGTCGGAGTTCTTCTTTAACCTCTTGCCGTCCGCCCGTAGTAAAAAAACGGATGGACGGCACTGCTACATCTGCGGGTTGCCGTCTCCAGACGGCAATTTTTTTCTGCTCGCGCGCGCCCCCTAGCGAGCACGCACGGGCAGAAAAGACAGACGATTAAACACACCCGCTGCCCCATCTTGGATCCCGGGACCGGCTCCGAGGGCGTCAGGAGGAGGAGGACGGGAGATCAGCTCCTTGCTGATCTCCGTCCGGGCTGTGAATGCAGAAGTGATGTGTATTACATCACTTCCGCATTCACCTGTCAGTCATCTGGAGAGAGAAGAAGCTGATAAAGCAGATCTCTGCTTCATCAGCTTCTTTTGGGGTCCACAGGTGATATTAGGGGTCCTAGAGACCCCTAATATCTCCATAAAGAGGACCTGTCAGTGTGCCTTTGCTATTATATAGGGGGTTGTTATCCCCCTATATAATAGCAATAACAATAAGTGCAAAAAAATAAATATAAATAAAAAAAAATAAAAGTAACACATAAAAAAGTAAAATAAAATAAAAGTCACATATAAAAAAAGGGGAAAAAACCCCCCCAAAATGTTTAACTCCCCCACCCCCACGTTTACGCGCCTATAAACGTAAATACGCATCCGGTGCCCCAGCGCGCAAAAATTACAATTGCGCTACACATGTTACATATCGCCGCGAACGTCGCAGTGAGAGCAATCATTTTAGGGCCATCAATCACTGATAACACTAAATTGATGAGCGGTAACAGCTTTTAAAGCGTCGCCTATGGCCAATTTTGGGTATTATCGTTTTTTTAGGTTTCGCGCGCGCGCACGCAATTTTAAGGCTTGACATGTTTAGTGTATTTTTACCCGACGTGACCCCATCTTTTATATTTTACCAAAAAATTGGGTTATAATAAATGTTTTATCATTTAATATAGGGGAAACTTTTTTTTTTTTTTAAATTTCGGTAATTTTTCCTTAATATAGTAAAAAAATAAAACCCCCAGTGGTGAATAAATACCACCAAAAGAAAGCTCTATCTGTCCCCAAAAAAGGGTATAAAATTAATTTCAGTACAGCGCTGCATGACGGAATAAATGTCAGTCAAAGTACCGCAGCGCTGAATACTGAAAAATGGCCTGGATGGGAAGGGGGTTTAACACCGCGGATGTCAACTGGTTAATGGGGTCAAATCAATGATCAGTTTCAAATGTAGTGATGAAAAAAAATCGAAGGAGCAGTTAAAGTTCTTCTTGAATGAAAATAAATTGGTTTTGTCTGGGAAACTCCTTTTATTAAAATCAAACTAAATTTTGACCCACATGCGTCAAAGTCTCTAATGGAATTAACCTTCTGACAAGATTATTGCTCATCTTGTCAGATTATTCTGACAAGATGAGCAATTTGAAGTGTGATTTTGAAGCTTCACCAATGCTAGACAGTAGAATTTCTATTATATTCAGTGGTACCTGGTGGTTCACCCCCGAGCATAGTGTAGGCATTGTGAGTGATGGCTCTTGACAAAGTACATACGTTTTTTGGAAGCAGAATCACACATTTTGGCCCCAATAGACATCAATGGAAGCACGTTAAAAACCCAGAAGAAACAAACGCAACACACATTTATTGTGTGTTTTCTTGCCTAGTAACTATGGGGTCTATTCACAAAGCTGCCGAGGGCAGCCGAGTGAATGACCGATCAGAAGTGAAGTGAGCCGAACACCGTTCGGCTATTCACTTCAGGCTGGTACGGCTATTGGCTTAAAATAATTTTTAAAAAGGCCAATCTTGAAACACATGCAAAAACATGTAAAAATGCCTGAAAAGGCCGGCTCATGTGTGAATGAGGCCTAAGGGTTAGTTCAGACCATAAGCAGTGTGTTCTGGTCCGATTCTGGCTGGAACACAGTGCCTCGCATTGCAGCCGGCTGACTTTTTTGCCGGGCAATGCGATCACACGCACGGGATCGCAAGGCACATTGTGCCTGCAGTGCGATCCGGTGCGGTACGATCAAAATAGTGCTTGCAGCATTTTGAGCTCCCTTGACGCCATAGCTCCAGCCAACCCCACCCCACCTTCGAACTGATACTCGGCGCTGAGCAGCATATGAATGGCTGCTTGGAGCGAGAACTGACAATGCTGAGCTAGGGGGAGGCTGAGAAGCCTCAAACATAGAAAAATGGAAGGCATGTGGCGACCCATTGAACACGGGGTTGCGACCCATTTTGGGTCATGATCCACCAGTTGAGAACCAAGGATCTATAGTACAGTATATATTCCTATTACAATGCTGATGTTATAAGAGGATAGTATATGCTGGGACTTTAGAACTCCTGTGCGGTCTGTTCATACCACTTCCAGTGCCTTCCAGCACCTAACAGTGGTAGAACGCACTGGATCACATACTGTGAAGGCTCCCTGCGTTCTGGGATCAGGAGGGGGTGTGGCGGTGCATTCAAGTAAATGGCATCGCAGCCCTCGACACCCGCAGTGCGATCGCCCACACCACAACGAGTGGCACAGCAATGCCCGCGTTCCGGTCCAGTGCGTTTGCAAAAAATAGTGCAGCTAATTTTGCTGGAACGCACTGGAATAGGTGTGAACCGGCCCTAAAATGGCAGCCAGAGCCTCCAGTTCTAAACATTGCAGAAGGGATCTTCAGGCCTACAACAATTTCAGACATTTCAGTTTGCACTATTGGTTTTCTTAGCTGTCTCTGGTTGTCTTTGTCACCAGCTCTGAGCTTATAGTGCACAGCTGCTGTTTAGCATGACAATTGACCGCAGCAGTTAAGCTGGCCATACAGGGAGCCATGCGCTCCATGGGTGTCCCTTTCTACAGCCTCCCGTCCGATCTGAAAATCGAAGGAGCTGGGCGGAATATTGACGGCTGAAGTAACCACAGCCAACCAGCCTGCAGTCAGAATACAATAGCTGCAGCAGGAAATTCCTCTATCTATGCTGTTTAGCATGGATGACGTAATCTGTTAGAGTTTTCCATTCAGCCCCATGGCCGAACTACCACACTTGTAGTCCACTGACACTTTCTCCCATCCATTTAATGCATGTCTACTGATCCACTAACCACGGTTACAATGCTTTACTGGCTCCTATCTAAAAAATAATAAATGCAAATTTTTTCATTTTATGAAGAAGTCTGCATTTATAATTTTTTCCAACAGCTGGAACTTAGGCCATACACCAGTAGAATTTTGTTCTAAATTTCTAACGTTTGGAATGTTCGTTCAACTTTCTACCAGTTAGTGGGGTCTGAATGTCGTTCAACCGTAGTGACGAGGAAAATCAAAGTAGCAGGATGACATTTTTTCATCAGAAAAAAAGTTTCCATATTGTAATGTGCATGGCACGTTAGACAGGTACCTGTTTAATACGTCTGGAATTCCATTCAAGTAGCAGGTCTGGATTACATTTTTTAAGAAAAACTCTGAGAATTCAAAACACTTATCATTACAGTGGGGCTACCCCTGCACTACAAGGATTAAGTGCTCGTTTTGTCTAGGGGACTCAGATAAAGCAGATACACTCACCTGGAACCAGCTCACACAGTGGTTGGCGCTCACCTCTCTCCCCTCAGCTCCAGCTGTGGAATGTCCCTCTGTGTCCTCACAGTGTCCTCATAGTGCAAGTCAAAGGAACGGCATTAGATGTAATGACATCACAGGCCCTTAGACCGCCGGAGCCCGGAATGGAAGAGGCTGCAGGAACTGGTCTAACAGCCTGGCAGAACTGAGGATCAGGTGAGTATATCTGTTTTATTTGAGCCCACTAGACAATGAACACTTAGGTTTTTTTTTTATTCCTGAAGTTTTCGATTGAAATTAGTTGACCCAATGATGACAATATTAAATTCTCTAACAAACGATTTTGAACAAGTCTAAATTTTAACAGTGTATGGCCAGCTTTAGTGGCTATAGCCTTGTGCTAAACATGCAATAAGAGAGCCTGCAAAGAAAAAAAAAAGTAACACGTTGTTACCATGGTAAAAAAGCAGCAGCTTTCCACCCTGCAGAATGTCACTGCAGTTGAATATTCTTGTGTCCTCAGGAAGCAATTTATCTCTGCAGCAACAGCATCATAATTTCAGTCATTCCGGTCATCTGAGTTGAATACTCTCATTGCTGGGCTAGATTTCCATCCTCTGAGTGAGAACCTTGATAAACACTGAGCTGTATGTTAGATTAAGATTTCAAATCTGAATAAAAGGAAATTACCACCACAAATATGAATCATAATGATGATTCATACTTTGAATGGTCTGTGGTTATTAGTGGTGTCCCAAAGGGTTCGGTGTTTGTCCCCTTACTGTTTAATCTTTTTATAATAGATATAGAGTTGGGGATTAAAAGTACTATTTCTGTGTTTGCAGATGACACGAAGTTATGTAGTGGAATATTGTCCTTACAGGATGTCTCCAATTTACAAGCAGATCTGAATGCACTGTGTCATTGGGCATCTATTTGGCAAATGAGGCTTAATATTGATAAATGTAAAGTTATGCACTTGGGGACTAAAAACATACATGCGTCATACACTCTAGGGCCTTAGTTCTCATCTATTGGGTCGTGACTCAAAAGTGGGTCGCGACCCCGTGTTCAGTGGGTCGCTGCATGCTTTCCACTTTAAGTGAGAGGCTCCCCTGCCTCCCCCATAGCGCAGCACTGTCAGTTCTCGTGCCAAGCAGCAATTCAAAATATGCTGCCTGGCGCTAAGTGTCAGCTTGAGGTGGGATGGAATGGAGGTATGGCCGCGAGCGAGCTCCATCCATTCATGCATTGCTTACAGCTCCCTCACATGTCCTGTAGAGGTGCCTGGTATGGAGTGACATCACATTCTGGCTCCCGGCACCTCCACAGGTCACGTCACAGCACAGCAGCCCACACTGGACCCCAGACTGAGGATCCACTCCAGTTCTCGCAAGGTAGGGAGACTGTGTGGACCATAAAAAAAATGTCTGCGAGTGTGTGAGATTGTGTCTGTGCATGTATGTCAGTGTATTTGAGGGCCTGTTCATACTAGTACAGTGCGTTAAACTGTACCATGCAATCGCACGTACCGTGCATTCTGGTGTTGGAGGTGTGTTGGATTGCCAATTACTTGAATGGTACCCCAAATGCACCTCCCACCCACAGTTCGTATGCCAGCACCGGAACGTGTAGTACCCTAATACCATGCTTGAGTCGCAACATAATGACCAAGGACAAATGTGGGTCCTGAGGTTACACAGGTTGAGAACCACTGTTCTAATGGGAGTATGTTTGGGGGAGTCACTGATGGAGAAATATTTGGGTCTACTGGTAGACCATAGACTCAATAATAGCATGCAATGTCAAGCCACAGTGTCTAAAGCAAGCAAAATACTTTCTTGCATTAAAAGGGGTATAGACGCTAGAGATAGAGAGATAATCCTGCTCCTGTACAAAGCATTAGTAAAACCTCATCTGGAATATGCAGTTCAGTTTTGGGCACCAGTTCACAAAAAGGATGTTGTGGAACCGGAGAAAGTTCAGAAAAAGGCAACTAAACAGATAGGAGGCATGAGGAAACTCAGTTATGGGGAAAGGTTAGCTGAACTGAATCTTTTCTCGAGGTGATTGAGGGGGGCATGTATAAATGGTCCATATGGTGAGCTTGGTGCCAAATGATTCACTTTAAGGTCATTGCAAAGGACAAGGGGGCACTCTTTGTGTCTGGAGGAAAAGAGGTTTAACTTTTGCTTACGGAAAGGATTCTTCACAGTTAGAGCTGTGAAAATGTGGAACAGACTCCCCCAGGTTAGTTAGCTGTTTTATAAAAAATCTGGATGTATTTCTAAATGCACAGAATATTACTGGATATTGGGTTATTATAGGCATATTAAGCACCAGAGATTGTTGATCCAGGGAATATCTGATTGCCTTATGGAATCAGGAAGGATTTTTTTTCTCTTGTTGGAGCAAATTGAACTATGCCTAATAGGGTTTTTTTTTTGCCTTGCTCTAGAGATCAACAGTGGGTAACTGTGGGCATTCACATTCTGTTTTAGGTTTTTTTTTTTCTCCTCTTATCTCTATAGGTTGAACTCGATGGGCTTTCAACCTGACTAACTATGTAGATAATATGGACACAGCTAGGCTTGGGCTGTATAGTAAATGTTATCATCCTGCCTTCCTCTACTAATGTTTGGTGTCCAAGCGTGCATTTAGTGCCCCAGGCAGATGGGTGAAGGAGGCACCCCAAAAAATTATTTTGTCCTTGACCATCAATGATCTTGAGAGTGTGCGTATTTACATACCTCACCATTCACAGAATGCTAAGTGCAAGCATAGACGAGCCAGTCTTCATGACACTGGAGATCAGCTTTCATCAAAAGCTTTTCTTTCTTTTTATTTCAGCATGCTTATGTGTTTGTCTTTATGCAAACACTGAAAACAAGGGCGTAGCAGTGATACTTGCATTAATTCCTGGATATATGGTGTTTGTAAACAGACGGGGGTCTTTGCAAGAACAGAAGACGTAAACATCTCATCATCAAATACGCTGATACCCAACACTATGAGGCTGATTTACTATAGGATTTGAGAATCATCATACAATACATTATGTGACTCTTCACCCTTAGAATGGACCTTTACGCCCTTTCACAAAAAATTACATCAGCATGCAGCTCAGCATGCTGATATGAAATCATCTTACATAAATTTTTTTTTGCTTAATATATTTTTATTATTTTGTTTCCATAAAAGTACATTTATACATAAACATTCAAAGATATTGATTTCATCTTATCTCTTAGTTCTAGTAATTATTAGTACCTTTAGTTAAAATATCAACATCTTGCACCCACTTCCAATATCAATCGCTAACCATCTATCATACTTCACTACCCCTGTCGCTCTCTTCTCACTTTCAAACTCCCACCCTTATAGTTTCCAGGAAGGGGCGGGGGTGGGGGTAGTGTACCAAAAACACTTTAACCTCTTGCCGTCCGCCCGTAGTAAAAAAACGGACGGACGGCACTGCAGCATCTGCGGGTTGCCGTCTCCAGACGGCAATTTTATTCCTCCAGTCCTCCCATTCCTCCCCCTCTCCTGGAAACCATCATCATTCCTTTCCATCTTCCATTCATGCAGGTCATATTCTATTTTTACCCAAAAGTCTTTCTAGTTGTTAGTGTATTTTTCCTATTTGGCCATTCATGCATTACCCCTTGGTCTTTTTCAATTGCTGGCTTTATCTTTCTTTTAACATTTTCTCAAATTCCTCTGATTGTCTAAACAATACCCATTTCTCCCATATCTTTTTATAGCTATCATTCCTATCTATATCCTTTGCGCTTAGTTCCTCCATATACCTTATTTCTTCCATAATATTTGTCCAGTTTTCTAGTGAGGGTGGAACTGTTGACTTCCCTCCCTGTGATATACTTATTTTAGCAGCTACTAACATGAATCTTAGAATATCATTTTTTATTTTTATTTTTTGTTGGTCCTGGTATCAATTTAATAATGCAATTAGGGGATCTTTTTTAATATTTGTTCCCTCCACAAAGAGATACATTTCAAACACTGACTCCCAGAATGGTTATAATCTAGGACAGCTCCACCAAATATGCAAATATGTTCCTTCTATAACCACATCTCCAACACCTGTCAGACATCTCTGGATTTATATGTTTAATCCCTTCTGGGCACCTGTACCATCTAGATAGTACTTTATAATTTTTCTCTTGATGGAATGAAGACATGACTGAGCTATGTGTCATTTTAAATATTCTACTCCAATCTTTCTCTGATATTTCTCTCCTCATGTCTCGTTCCCATCTTTTCATGTATTCTGTATGTTCCTTATCTTCCTCCTCCTTCAGCATGCCATAGACCACCGATAAAGTGTGTGTAATAGGTGTCTCTGTTATACAGAGTTTCTCAAATGGCTTTAATGGCCTATCGAGGGGGTTAAGAGCCCTAAGGAATCTTATATAGTCCAATAGTTGGACCGCCTCCATCCACAGTTTCCCATTAATTTGTCTTTCTGGCCTAAGCTCACTTTTTACTTCTTCTTTACCTTGTTCTAAAACCTGCCAAGCACGTGTATATGAGATGTTCTCATCTTTCAATAAGGAGACCATTTGCATGCCGGATGGAAATTGTGGATTTCCCACTATGGGAGTCAGGGGCCCAGGTCTGGTAGATAAATTATGTTTAGTAATAGACCTATCCCATATTTGTAATACCGACTTCACTAGGAATGGCATATTTGAAATATGAGGTCTATTCTCTTTTAATAGCCAGGGGATACTCGTCAAAGGTATGGGGCAAATATCCGTCTCTAGCTTTACCACCCCCTTATTTTGACTACTATGTAACCAATCCAACAATCTTGATATTAAAGCGTCTTTATGGTAAAGTACGAAGTCCGGGAATCCCAATCCTCCTCTTTGTTTTGATCTCAATAAAATTTTTACACTAATTCGAGGAGTTTTGTTAGCCCATACGAATTTCATTGCTGCTGACCTTAGTTTTTTTTAAAAAGGTATCTGGCAATAATATGGGTATTGTCTGGAATCTATACAAAATTTTGGGCAAGATGTCCATTTTTAGGACGTTTACTCATCCCATCCAAGACATTCGTACATTACTCCATGTATTAAATTAAGCAAAGATCTTGTCAGACCAATCTCTGTAGTTAATATCATATAGTGTGTTGAGATGCTTGGGGATATTAATCCCGAGGTATACAATAGAATTAGGCTACCATTTGAATGAATAACTTTCCTTTATGCTAAGTTTTACTTTGTCTGTCAGGGATATATTCAGGAATTCTGACTTCGATATATTTATATGGAAATTACTCAGGTCCCCATATTCCTTCAGTTCTTGAATAATGTTTGTGATTGTTGTTAATGGGGAAGTTATAAAAAAAAGTAAATCATCTGCATATAATGCCATTTTATGTTGTTGTGTTGCTGAATGAATACCTTTTATCAAAGGATTTTGTCTAATAGTAGCAGCTAATTGTTCCATCACTATTACATATAATAAGGTGTAACAAGGACACTCCACTGTAGTCCAGGTAGGTCAAGGAAACACAGTTTATTGAAAGGGCAAACACAAAATAGCTTGAAACAGCAACATACGACAGTCTTTTAGCTTCGCTCGGTAGCTTTCCACAGCTTCAAGACACTCACGCTTGCTCACCCCTCGTGAGCCCTCACTCTGCTCTCTCTTAGCAGTCTGTCCGACAGGTCCCTGGGGTCACCTACCTTCCTGACCTCTCCCAGCCACCCCTGGCTGTTCCGTGTGCGTCCAGAACGCACCCGAGTTTGTCTGTGTGCTCCCTGCACGCACACACAACTCCAACACTCTCCAGGGTGGAGCTCTCCTGACTCACAGGTGGGGCCCTGAACACATCCCAGCACACTCTTCATGAAGAGGATGTACACAGGTGCACAATCAGGTGCTGGTCACTACCAAAGCATGGACCCAGGAATGGAGATTCATCCCACCCAGAGCTCTAAGAAATCTCCTGGCTCCAGGATCCCAACTATGATCCAGACAACCTGGAAATAACTGAAAAGGCAGTTCTCTCCTGGTACACGTACTGTCTTCCTGGAGCCACTCAGCCCCTCTGGCTGAGAACCCTGGGTGACTTTGAGGCCACCTAACACCGTGGTATTGGCTTACACTGCCACA
>NW_017309595.1:25816-28930 GCF_000935625.1 Nanorana parkeri
CTTTCCTGGGTCCTGTACCTTCAAGGCCTCTGTGGGAGCATGGCCGGTACAACAGTGTATCCCACTTCTGACACCACTTGTAACAAGGACACTCCACTGTAGTCCAGGTAGGTCAAGGAAACACAGTTTATTGAAAGGGCAAACACAAAATAGCTTGAAACAGCAACATACGACAGTCTTTTAGCTTCGCTCGGTAGCTTTCCACAGCTTCAAGACACTCACGCTTGCTCACCCCTCGTGAGCCCTCACTCTGCTCTCTCTTAGCAGTCTGTCCGACAGGTCCCTGGGGTCACCGACCTTCCTGACCTCTCCCAGCCACCCCTGGCTGTTCCGTGTGCGTCCAGCACGCACCCGAGTTTGTCTGTGTGCTCCCTGCACACACAACTCCAACACTCTCCAGGGTGGAGCTCTCCTGACTCACAGGTGGGGCCCTGAACACATCCCAGCACACTCTTCATGAAGGATGTACACAGGTGCACAATCAGGTGCTGGTCACTACCAAAGCATGGACCCAGGAATGGAGATTTCATCCCACCCAGAGCTCTAAGAAATCTCCTGGCTCCAGGATCCCAACTATGATCCAGACAACCTGGAAATAACTGAAAAGGCAGTTCTCTCCTGGTACACGTACTGTCTTCCTGGAGCCACTCAGCCCCTCTGGCTGAGAACCCTGGGTGACTTTGAGGCCACCTAACACCGTGGTATTGGCTTACACTGCCACAAAGGGTAATAGGGGGCAACCCTGCCGGGTTCCATTAAATATTGGAAAAGAGTCGGATAATTCCCCATTCACCCTTACTCTTGCAGTTGGGTGTGTATATAGTGCCATTACCTTAGTTACAAATATTTCTCCCAATCCCACTTTCAAAAGTGATTACCTAAGAAAGGTCCACTTTACTCTGTCAAATGCTTTTTCAGCATCAATTGACAGAAGACACATTGGTATACTCTCTTTCTGGGCACATCCTATTAGATTGATAACCCTAGTTGTGCTATCTCTAGCCTCCCTTCCTTGAACAAATCCAGTTTGATCCAGATTAATTATTTGGGGGAGGACGTTTTTTAACCTAGCTGCCAATACTTTTGCGTAAATCTTCAGATTAATATTTACAAGAGAGATTGGTCGAAAATGTCCACATTCCGTTAAATCTTTACCTGGTTTAGGAAGTACGGAAATATGTGCCTCCATTGTCTGTGTAGGAAAGGGACATTTCTCTGTGACTGAGTTGCACATTTTTGTAAAAAAAGGTATTAGCTGCTCTTCAAACTGTTTATAAAATCTGGCCGTAAACCCATCTGGCCCGGGGGCCTTACTAACTTGTAGTGTGGATATTGCTTCTTTAATTTCTTTCTCTAAAAATATCGAATTCATATTTTCTCCGTCCTCGATATCTAATATAGGCAAATTTGCTTCTTTTATATATTCCTTTATTTTATCTTTATATTTATTTGTTGCCATATCTGCATATTTCCCTCGTATTGAGTACAAAGATGCATAATAATTTTGAAATGTTTCTATTATCGAGGACGGAGAATATTTTACATTCCCATCCCTATCTTTAATTCGTAATATATTAGCATTAGGGGCTCTTGGGTGTATTTTCCGAGCTAATGACCTCCCGCACTTATTGCCTACTTCATAATATTTATTTTTATTTTTATCTCTATTGATTAGTGTTTGTTGGTCCAGAATATTCATAATGTCCAATCTCACCTTGTTTAATTGAATAGAGTGATTTGTTGTTACATTCGTCTTATTCATTGCCTCCAATTCTTCTAATTTCTTAAATAATCCCTTCAATTTGGTTGCCTTCTCTTTTTTTAATCTAGCTCCATGTTTAATCAATATGCCTCTTAATACACATTTTAGAGTTTCCCATTGAATGGGGTACGATGTAGTATCTTTTTGATGGTCTTTGATAAAGTTGTTTATAGTAAGGTTTAACTCTTCTTTACAATCTAAGTTTTTTAATAGATTATCATTTAATCTCCAAGTTCCCATACCTCTATTTCTATTCTCAATTTTTTATTTTAAGTAAACTGGTGAGTGATCTGACCATAATATAGAACCCATTTCTATCTCTGGGTCATAGTCCAATAGTCTTTGATGTATCCAGATATGATCTATCCGACTATATGTTCCATGGACCAGAGAATGATAAGTATAGTCTCTTTTTGTGGGGTGTAATACGCGCCAACCATCAACTAGTCTCATATTATTCATTTTATCTTTAAGACTCTTTAATACCTCTCCTGGAAGGGAGGGTTTACCTGTAGTATCAAGATTTTTATCAAAAATTAGATTCATATCCCCCATCACCAACTTTGTGCCTACCCCAAATTGTTCAAACCTACTCAGTACTTTAGTACGAAACCTATGTTGTCCCTTATTCGGTGCATACATTTTACAAACACAAATCTCCCCATATCATCTATATAAGTGTCTATTACCTCTTACTTTTTTATCTGGGTGTGTGCTATGGTACCATTTCGTATAATTCCTATCTCTAATATCCGGGGTATCCCCCTTCTTAAAATGTGTTTCCTGAAGACATAAAATATCTATCTTTCTTTTATAAAAGTGATACAAAACCTGTTACAAAACCGTGATACAAAACCGTTTTCCTGGTGCATTAAATCCCCTTACATTAAAAGTTACAAGTGCTAAATTATTAATTCCTAATTATGGTTCCATATTGCATAATACATTTTACATATGACCTTTCTATTCCATTCTTACTACCACATTCATATTTCATTATCCCATTCCTCTCTTCCTTTACAACTTTATATCCCATCACATCCATTATTCTCAATACATATATACATTTCTTTTCATTTTGTATGTAGGACGTTACCATAACGTCCTACATTGACCGTACAAGTAAGCCCTATCCAAAATGGGCTATATTGGGGTTGTTACGGCTGAGTGACTGAACGCCGTGCGCTCATCCCGCCACAAACCTATGCCCTTTTATCAAATTTTATTTCAATTTCTATGTTAATTATTCTAACAATTCATTTATAGACAATGTGTTTCTTTTTTATTTATGCCCCCCCTCCTCCCACTCAATCACCCCCCCCCCCCCCCAACGCCCCCCCAACCCCATGAAC
>NW_017309595.1:29665-42105 GCF_000935625.1 Nanorana parkeri
CCCCCCCCCACCCAAGTCCTCACTGACTCAATGACACCTGGGCTGGGTGAACCGGGGGGCAATCCGTGGGTGAAAAAGGGCAACAACTCTTATATCTTATGGCTCTCCCACTTTTCCTCCTCCATCTCTCCCCTCCCCCTTTTTTTTTGTCTGCACCATTGTCCATCCATGTATTTGTTGGTGTTCATTTTTATTCAGTTCCAACGGCCACTCCTTTAATTGTATAGCTGGTAATTCCAGAATGTCCAGGAATCCTGATAGGTCTACTGGTGTCCTAAGTTTTGCTGTTTTTCCGTTGCTATGGGCTATCAGCTGAAAAGGAAAACCCCATCTATATCTGATCTCTTTTTCCTCTAAAATCTCCAATAAAGGTTTCAAAGCTCTTCTAAGCATCAATGTTTGTCTTGAGAGATCAGGAAACAAAGTTATTGTTTGCCCATCATAGGTCAATGATTCCTTGACTCTTGAAGCCTTTAAGATGGCTTCTTTCTCAGTGAAATAGTGTAGATGGCATATAGTGTCTCTGGCTCTTATATTATCTCTTCTAAGAAATCCAGGTACTCTATATACTCCATCTATGATTATTTCAGAATCTGGGTTTTTGGTTCATTATTTCATTCAATATAGCCTTTGTTGTTTGGGAGAGAGCATGTGTCTCAACTGTCTCTGGTATACCTCTTATCCGTATGTTATTACGTTTGTTCCTGTTTTCTATATCGTCTATTTTATACATCATATCCTGTAGCATCAATGCTTTTTGCTTATAATTTGTTGTTGTGATTCCAATCTGGAAATCCATATATCCAGGTTTTCCTCTAGCCCATTAACACGTTCTCCTATATTAGAGATCTCAGATTTTAAGAGATTTTATCTCATAAAATTGAGCGCGCGGGCAAAATCTTAGAAAAACTACCACATTCAAAATTGGCCATAGGCAACGCTTTAAGAGCTTTTACCGATCATCAATTTAGTGTTAACAGTGATTGATGGCCCTAGAATTATTACTCACACTCCGACGTTCATGGTGATATGTAACATATGCGTTGATTTAGTATCGCTGGGCTTCCAGCCGTTCAATGCTCCTGTTGCTCCCAGATGCTGGGTACCTGCCCGGTAATGAAGTGCTGTTATGCCGCTATTCATGAGGGAGAGGAAGGCCGTTGGAGACAGGGGAGAGACGGAGGAGAGCCAGCCAGAGCCAGTTAGAGCATTGTAGAGGCGAGGAGAGAGAGCAAGGCGAGCGAGAGAGGCTAGGTCCGTGGACGGGCGGGCAGCACACAGAACCTCGGCGTCCTACGTCATCGGCGCGCGAGCTACCACAAGACTGTTTTACGTTTTTCTTGAGGTAGCATTCATTATTTAATTAAACATTTTTTTTTAAATTAGAATTATGGGTTTTCCACTTCCTGATCATCTTAGGCATTAGTGATGTATGCCCATGCCTAAGAGATGCATCCTGGGAAGGTTGCATGACAGCGCATGTGAAATCTCATCTGTAAACTGCAAAGTCTCGCGAGATCTCAGGGAAAAGCACTTTTTCCCCCTAAGATGATGTACATGATTACATGTTCTAGTCACATGTGCCAGAGTTCCAGGAATTAAAAGGAGATGGATTAATCTGCCCTTAGTAAAAATGGCCAATGTGAGAAGATTGGGGAGGAAAAGAAAAATAAGGTGTGCAAATAAATATCTGTTTGTGGATTCTTATTACTAAACATTACCAAAGGTGCCTTTGTTATCATTTTTAAGATAAGGGTAAAGTGCCTCTTTGACCACTTGAAGACCGGCGTGTTAAAGACCCTTCCTGGTCAGGCCATTTTTCAGTATTCAGTGCTGCTGTTGAGTGACATTTATTCAGTCATGCAATGCTGCACTGAAATTAATTTAATATCAATTTTTTTGGAACAGAAAGTTGGTGGTATTTAATCACCACTGGGTTTTTTATTCTTTACTATATAAACAAAGAGGTACCGAGAATTTTGAACTTTTCCCTACATTATGTTATGAAACATTTATTATTACCCAATTTTTGGTAAAATATAAAAGACGGGGTCACATAGGGTAAATAGACACCAAACATGTCAAGCCATAAAATTGCGCGCGCGGGCAAAATCTTAGAAAAACTACCACATTCAAAATTGGCCATAGGCAACGCTTTAAGAGCTTTTACCGATCATCAATTTAGTGTTAACAGTGATTGATGGCCCTAGAATTATTACTCACACTCCGACGTTCATGGTGATATGTAACATATGACGTGTGTTTTTATGTGCTTGTATGTTGGGCGTGGAGGTGGAGGAGTTATTTTTTTGTTTTTTAATGTTTTTTTTCCACACTATACTTTATTGCTATCACATGGGGACTAACAATCCCCCTATGTGATAGCAAAGAGCATGTGACAGGTCCTCTTTATGGAGACATCAGGGGTCGATTAGACCCCTAATGTCACCTAGGGACCCCAAAAGAAGCTGATGAAGCAGTGATCGGCTTCACCAGCTTCTTCTCCGGCTAAAGCAGCTGGAGAAATTTCAGAGTGACACTAGGGGCATCCGAGGCGTGGTGTCACCTGGAGCGGCCACCAGGTGTCACCCGCTGGGACGTCATTACGCATGAGCGTGATGACATCACCCGCGCTTACCTGCTGCCAAAGGGCAACTGTCGGGCTCTTGGTCCATGACTGAGTGCCTCACTTTTCAGAGTGGGGGGGTGACACCAAAATGACTGTCAATCATTTTGTCACCCCCTCCGATGGTGCAGCACCCCCCTTGTGACACCATTAAGTGACATCGGAAGTGATGTAATAAACATCACTTCCGGGTCCATTGATCAGAGCAGAGATCAGCAGTGAGCTGAACTCCCTCTGATCTCAGTGCACAGACCCATCATGCCTGTCTCCGGCCCGCATGGAGGACAGCAGAGACCAAGGTAGCTGGCACTGAGGCGAGGGCCACACACATACAAGCGATCGGGCGGCTCGGGCACCTGAACGCTTGTATGTAAACAGCCATTGCCAGCTGTTTGAAAAGGCGTGGGACTGCACACCCGAGCAGGATCGGACATTTAAAAATGCCCACCTGCATTCAAGAGTGACCCGTCCGTCCGTTTTTTTACAATGGCTGGATGGGAAGTGGTTAAAGCATATCTAAATCCAAAAATAAAAGTGTAATATATTCCAGCTTACCGATCCTTAAATGTTAAGCTGTATTAGTTTTCTTGTTTTAGGATTTTTTCCATTATTATCACCTTATGATACGGCACAATTTATTGTGTAAACATTCAGCACATATAATGCTGGTGTGTGTTTGTGAGTGTGACCAGGGAAATTAGATTGCATGCTCTTCATGAGGCAGGAACTAAAACAAACTGTCTGGTTAGCTTTTTTTCAAGCTTAGTATATTTTCTGCAAGTGCAGTAGTGACACCTGAAGGTCCAGCCAGAAATACAGTGTCCTTGTAACTTCAGATGCACAGAACATGGGGGGGGTGCTGCAGGTTTCTGTAGTTCACAGAAAATAACTAGGAAGGACGAAGAATTATCGGACGATCGAAATATCAGAAGCTGCGGTCTGAAATCTGAGGAGTGCCGGGAGAGTGGAACCGAGTGAGCAGGGGCTTGTTACATTGAAGGTCCGGCCAGAAATACAGTGTCCTTGTAACTTCAGATGCACAGAACATGGGGGGGGTGCTGCAGGTTTCTGTAGTTCACAGAAAATAACTAGGAAGGACGATAACAATTTTTTAAGATTGCAGTACATCTAAATTGTTTTTTGGATTAGATGTGCTTTAACCACCTTCCGTCTATTGGCAATAGCAAGAACAAAATATGAAAGCGCACTCCTGGTATATGAACACACTGCTGAGTGTTATGTTCTTGGAGATGGTGTGCAGAGCTCTTCAAAACAGGCAGAGGAACCCTGTGAATCACACATCAAAAAGTTACAATATACTAAAGAGCACGACTACCCGTGTAAGTACTGGGGAACCTGGTGTGGCTGGCACAATGAACTGAAATAAATAATATATAGTATGTGACTTACAGTTGGGAAGTCATCAGGTGTGTCTTAAAATCCCCAGTGGTATGGCCTCGGAAGTCTTGTAAACTTGTCGGGTCCGCGGCAGGTGATCGATGGATGCCGGAACGAATCTGGGATACCGAATCCGTCGCTAACCCACGTACGGGCCAACAGCGTCTTTCATGGCTAGATCCGGGTGTCATGATGAGACACTTCAAGACTGTATGTATAGGCATATTTTGACCTTCATTGCTGTTGTTACCTCCAGGGGGGTGCGTGTTGGTGGGCCCCCAAAAAGGAACCAGCCCCAGAGAGAGCTGATGAATGGGTTGAATTACAAAAACATTTTATACATTTTTTTATTTAATACATTAAAAACAACACATGAAAATGATGCATGATACGAATAAAAATTATTATGC
Organism: Nanorana parkeri; assembly: GCF_000935625.1. Lineage (NCBI taxonomy): Eukaryota > Metazoa > Chordata > Amphibia > Anura > Dicroglossidae > Nanorana > Nanorana parkeri. Next base: position 34,100 of record NW_017309595.1, read on the forward strand.
ATGAATCGATTAAAAATCGGGATAGAATTAAAACATGGAAGTCCTTTACCAGTGTAAAGGGAATCTGTGTGAATAAATTAGCTAAGAAATGACTACCTCTCCCAAAAGTGGAGGGTGGGGGTAGCATCACTTAGTCCTATATGCATCCCCAGTAGACAAAATCTAGCGGGCATGTGGAAGCATACATGGTTAAAATTGCACCAGGGCATGCAAGTGTGCCCACCGGTATGTGTGCCCACCCTGTGCCTGTCGGTGTGCTCCACGACACTTCTGTTGTTTCAAACCTCAGGTGCCCTATATCCTATAAGGGGGGTGGTAAACGTGTTGTTTCTGCTTGTGCGTGGTAACCTACTAAAAGATCGTATGGATTTCGATTTCTTCATTTAACCCATTTGGTGTTAGGGTGTTAAGTTTATAGATCCAGAACGTTTCTCTCCTGCACAATAAATGGAACCGTTCAGATGGCGATAAGTGTGTAGAGACATGTTCAATTGCAAACACCCTAAGGTCCTGGATCCTTTTTTGGTGTTTGATGGTGAAATGTCTTAGGACACTATGTTCCAGGTCGCCCTTTTCAATGAGACGCCTGTGGTCCCCAATTCTGGCCCGCAATGGGCGTATAGTGCGACCAACATACATCAACCCACAAGGACAGGTGAGCCCATAGACCACATGATCATGGGAGCATGTAATAAACTGGTTTATGTGATACACCCTATCAAGGTGGTCATTGAAACAGGTCTGTCCATGCTGAATAAACTGACAGGTGAGGCACCTGGGCTTTTTACATTGAAAAATGCCCACCCTGTTATCAAAAATGAAGTGTTTTGGTGCAACCTCGGGTGCTTGGAATGAGCGACTCGGCCCCACCCTGTTTTTCACATTTTTTGTTTTCCTAAAGTTGATCGAGGGTTCGGAAGGTAAATTGGTGCCCAATCTGGGGTCTTTCTGTAGGATATGCCAATGGTTATTGACAACCTTTTGGATCGCTTTGAAACTATTATTAAAGGTGGTGATGAATCTGATTTCATTATTATTACAGTTTTCCTTAATGGTGCCCCCTCTATTCTCTGTCTGGTTTTAAATCTGAATATTTGGAATATGCCTCAATGATGAGTTCCTCCGGGTATTTCTTGTCTCTGAACTTCTCCAGGAGAAGTTGACTTGATGTGGTATACTCAGTGTCCTGTGTGCATTTCCTTTTCAACCTGCAAAATTGGCTCTTTGGAATGTTATTTTTCCAACGGGGGTGGTGGCAGCTGTTGTAATGGAGATAGGAATTCCCCCCCGTGGGTTTAACATGGTTGCTGGTAACTATTTTGTGATCTATGGAGTATAGCTCCAGATCTAGAAACACTAATCTCGTGCTATTAACCTCGTGCGTGAATGAGAGACCAAAGTTGTTTCTAGTGCAATGTATTAGAAATTCAGGGACGCTTTCAGGGGGACCATCCCAAATAATTAGGATATCGTCAATATATCTACCATAATATATAAGCCAGTTGGCAAACGAATTGTGTTTCCAGATGTGCTGGGCTTCCCAATGTCCCATAGTCAGATTTGCGTAACTCGCGGCATAATTGGCCCCCATAGCTGTCCCTTGGGTCTGGAGGTAGAATTTTCCCAAGAAGGAAAAATAGTTGTGTGTTAATGTGAAGTTGGTGCAATTAAGAAGGATCTGTACCTGGTTTTGATTGATCGAGGATTGACCCAAAAAGAATTGTAAGGCATTGAGGCCCACTGGATGTGGAATAGATGTGTACAGGGAACTTACATCCAAAGATACCCAGCTGTAATTAGGGTCCCATATGTACGTGGATAAGATATTGATCAGATGTCCCGAGTCTTTGATGTACGATGGGAGTGAATACACTATTGGTTGCAAAAAATGGTCTATGTACTTTGAAAGACCACTTGTTAAACTGTTGGTGCTTGCAATGATTGGTCGTCCAGGAGGATTTTGATTGTCCTGGTGAATCTTAGGTAAGTGATAAAAATAAGGTGTGCTTGGGTGTTTGGCTTGTAAGAAAGACTTCTCTTTCTTATTAATGATGCCCTTGTCATAGGCTGAACTAATTAAACCTTTGAGTTCTTTTGTGAAAACAGGTAAGGGATCTGCTGGGAGGGGTTTGTAAGTAATTGGATCTGAAAGCAATCTAAGAGCCTCTTGGATGTATGTGGGGCGGTCCTGAATGACTATCCCCCCTCCCTTGTCGGCTTGTTTAATCACAATGTCACGATTGGATTCTAAGTCTTTGAGCGCCCTGTTTTCGAGGGGTTGAGATTGTGATGGTGTTTCGCTTTTTTACACACCTCAAGGAGATCTGCATAGACCACATGGTAGAATGTGTCTATGAAGGGACCCTGTGAGTGTATCGGGGAAAAAAGTTGATTTTGGTCTGAGGGCAGTATGTATAATATTGGGATTTAGAAAGGTATCAAAGTCCAATTCAAATGTGGAATTGTGGTCCACTAATTCATAAAGAGTTTGCAGAACATCCCCATCTTGTTCATCAAAGATGTCAGCGGCAACCTCTAGTTCAAGGGGAATATTAAGAGGGGCAACAGTAGGAGGGGTTGCAGTGTTGGTGTTGGAATAGTGTCTCCGGAGAGTCAATAACCTGATAAATTTATTGAGGTCCTTAAAGAAAGTAAAAGGGCCTGGTTTAGTATCGGGGGCAAAGTTGAGACCCTTTTTAAGTAAGGACGTTTCACTGGGAGTAAGGCTATGTCTGGACAAATAGAAATTTTTTATTGTGGAGTTATCAGTATTTCGTTTTCTTTTTTTGGCATTTTTGCCACCTTTTCCTCCTCTAATCCCTCTTCTCGTTCTTTTTGTTTGACGTTTGGAGGCATTAGAGGACCTTGCTCTAAAAAAGGAATGGTAGACGTATTGAGAAGCTCAGGATGTTGGGTCTGGGCAACTAAGGTTCCATCTGTGTAAGGTTCTCTCTGGTTTTCCGAAGGTTGCATGTGAATTATTGTTGTATTTGAAACTGAATTGGAAAGGGTGGGGGTGGATGGAGGAGGAGGATGAGGACTGGCACTAGGAGAATTGGTCGACTTCCTTCGCCTTATTTTTGCTTTGACCATGGAGCGCTGAGCTGGTCCGGGGTTATACAGGAGGGAACCATCGTCCCATACAAGGTCTGCCACTCTGGCAGATGGTACCGGGTGTATGGCTAGAAGGGAAACTGGATTGGGATTGTGTATGGAGTGGTGTCGGGAGGCCTGTTTCCAACTAAAATCTCTGTTCACGTTGTAATCGGCAATATCCCTTAACAATTTTTTGGATTTAGACCTAATGATATTGTGTTCATGCACTTTGGTTTTGTGTTCTAAGTTGGCTGACCATGGACTAAACAGGCAAGAGGTGCCAAAGGAATCTTTGATGGTGGTGTGTAGATTCTGTACTGTCCTGGTCGTATGCTCTAATTTTCGTTTCATTCCTGGCTACAGAAGCCGGGGAGAAGCTGGTGAAGCAGATCTCTACTTCATCAGCTTCTCTGGGGATCCCTAAGTGACATTAGGGGTCTTGGTGACCCCTGATGCCCCCATAAAGAGGACCTGTCACGTAAATTGGCTATCACATAGGGGACTTCTTAGCACCCTATGTGATAGCAATAAAGTTAAGTGTAAAAAAAAGTTAAAAAAAGAAAGAAGCATAAAAAAAATTGAATCACATACAGGTGAAACTTGAAGCAATAATTCTAAGGCCATCAATCACTGTTAGCACTAAACTGATGAGTGGTAAAAGCTTTTAAAGCATCACCTATGGCCAACTTTGGGTGTAGTAGTTTTTTTGCGATTTTGCGGGCTAGCGCAATTTTAAGGCTTGACATGTTTGGTGCCTATTTACCCAACATGACCCCGTCTTTTATATTTTACAAAAAAATTTGTGTGATAATAAATGTTTTATAACATTCCATAGGGAAACAGTTTTTGTTTTCAAAATTTTCTGTACTTTTTTTGTTATATGGTAAAAAATAAAGGGTGATTAACTGCTTGAAGACCAGGTGTTTAGATCCCCTACCTGGCCAGGCCATTTTTCAGTGTTCAGCAGTTTTTTTGGGGACAGATAGAACTACCTGCCCCCAAAAAATATGTAAAATTAGTTTCAGTACAGTGTTGCATGACTGAATAAATGTCATTTAAAGTACTGCAGAGCTGATTACTGAAAAATGGCCTGGACAGGAAGGGGGGTTAACACTCTGGTCGTGTGTGTGGGGGTTAGGGATGGAACTGACATTTATAGTCAGCTATGTGTATTAATACATTTTCCACCAAAATATGGACAAGACTCTACAAATAGAGCACCCCATCCCTATTAATTAATCTTCAAATTTATGTGTATTTGGAGTCCGTCACAGTGTACTCAAATTAAATGGGAGTGTCGCATGCATGATTAACGACTTCCTGTCGAAAACAGGAAGTAATTAATCATGCATGCATGCATATCTGCTCGGTTTAAGGGAGGTTTTCCACGTTAGATAAACTCTGTGATAATGATTAATGTGGTCATTACCACCAATAAATAGCTAGCTCCATGTTGGATTGTCGCACATGGTCCTCCAGTCAAGGACAGGATTGGGTAATTCAAGGCCATGCATATTGTCTCTTTGTTGAATACAAGAAGAAAGTCAGAGGCGTAACTAGAACCTTCAGGGCCTCAGTGCAAGAAACCATGAAGGCCCCCCCCCAACCGCCATTGCACCGCATGGTTAACAGGAAGGCTGCCGAGGTCCCCAGCAAGCGTGGGACCTCAGGCAGCCGTTTGTTTAAAGTTTTAGTGTCGGTGTTTTGTCGAAACGCCGACCCAGTATATGCATTTACATAGAGACGGGATTAACAAGGAAATCGGCATTTATTTTATAAAAGTATTAGTTTGTAATAGTTAATTGTGACCGTTAATAATATGCCATCCATGGCAGTAAATGATGGATGGAATATTGTGATGGATGGTGTCAAGATTTTTCAGCGGGAAAACATCTCCATGAGGACTTCTAGAAGGTTCTACAGTTCCCTTATATAAGGAAAGTGTTCGAGGAAGTCACCTCAGTGTCCGGATCGCAGTTCAGCAAGCCATGGAGACTCTGCTTCGGAAGGTCCTGGAGAAGGCACAGAGCGCAGGAGGAGAAGACTGACTTCGTCAATGCCTGGAAGTGGTAGAAGACAGTACTCACCAGCCGGATGTAGAAGAACTGCGGGACGAACAGACGGTCACAGAGGATCCGAGGATGACGCCCCCCACCCACCCCCCTCCCGGTCTCGCCCGCTTGAAAATCCCGTCGAATCGGATGAACAGCGAGGAAGAAACGAGAAAACGGCTTCAGCCCTCGGCCGGAGACGCTTCGCTCTGAAGAGGAGGAGGACGTCAACGGCAGAGGGGGCGTGGCAAAGCGCATCAGAAGAAGGGGCCGGACATATTCGCCATCCTCAATCAGACGTAGAGGGGGGAAGGGCCAGAGGCCAGGCGGCGTCTCCTAGGCAACGAGCAGACGCCAGATTGTACAGCGCACCAGATAGGCATTTCGGAGCGGCACAGGGCTCTTCATTCAGGTACACAGAAGCAGGTCCCAACCCTAGGCAGCGAGCAGCTATCCCATCCTCTGAAACAACTCTGCACAGGCATTCTGCTGTGTCAGGGCTCGCAATGGGGCACAGTGGACAGCTTCCCTCTCACCTCTCTCAGCCAGCGCAGCTGTCCGTCAGCAGTGACCAGCTTCCTACATAAACACTGCATCTTCCCCAGGTGATACCACTGGTTGGAAGCAGCATCTCAGTGCCCCCTTCAATTCCTGTGCAAAATTCAGGTATTTATAGTGGTGAGTCCAATGATTGTAGTGTTTTAAATGACTTAATTTTTTTTGCTCTCAAAAATTGCTGATAGGATGTCTAATCCTTCATCTTCTATTGCATCTGTTTGGGCTCAACCGCTTGCGGTTAGGGGTAGTGCTATGGTCACTTCTCCTATTTTAGCTAATGAGGTAGTTAATCATTCGGAAATTTTAAGGTCTAGAAGAATACCAGAATCTTGCTTAAAGGAACCATTACCTTGTGAAGTTTCGACCATTAGGGATGCACTTAACTAGTTTATTGAAAGAAAAAATTTGGAAAGGAGAATTTATAGACTTACTGTCGTTATTGCCATCAGCTAAATAATTTATTTTTTAAAAATCGGATGACGGCTCTGAGGACGATCATCGCAGGCCAGTAGCCCGTAATTTTAATAATTGGCTTCAAGCTTTTTGTATCTACGCCAGCATTCTGGGAGAAAAACATCCGGATATGTGTACAGGGCTATTCCAGCATATTGAAATCATTCTGGAAGCTTATAAAAATTTTGGAGGTTTAGGCTGGTTTCAATATGATGAGTCCTTCCGACAAAAAATTTCGGTTTTCCACTCACTTAGATGGGGGATGAAGGACATTGTGCTATGGTTAAATCTTTTTTCAACACAGAGACAAATACCTCTTAAACAACCTGGTAATTTTTCTACATCCCCGATTCGCAAAGGTTTTTGTTTTGCTTACAACGAAGGTCACTGTAAATGGGCAGCGGCATGTAATAAACATGAATGTTCCTTTTGTAATGGACCGCATCCTTTGAGTAAGTGTTTTAAAAGGAGTAATGTTCCTTCTGCAGTAGCAAAAGATATTTTTCATAAAAGCCTGCACACCTGTGAGGCTGGAAAGAATGCAGCCGTGGCTGGTGCAGTACCCAAAACAGGGGAAGCTGCAGTTACTCGTTAACAGATTTGAATTTGGTTTTTACCTCCCTGAATTTACAGGTTCTGGTTGTAAAGTAGTAAGTAATCTGAGTTCAGTACAGGAATTATATCCTATTGTGAGAGAAAACATTTTCAAATAAATTTTAGCGGGCCGGTTTGCGGGTCCTTTTATTGATCCTCCATTTGAGAATTTCCGCATTTCCCCATTGGGGTTAGTTCCAAAAAAAGACCCCAATTCCTTTCGTTTAATTCATCACCTTTCCTATCCTAAAGATGACTCTCTCAATGCAGATATAGATAGAACTTTATGCTCTGTATCTTATACTACTTTTGATGAGGCGATTGCCAAAGTTAAAAAATTTGCTCGTAATGCTTTACTGGCGAAAGCCTATATTCAGTCAGCATTTAGGCTCCTGCCTATAGTCCCAGATGCTTTCAATTCTTTTGGTTTTTTTTTTTTGGTTTTTTTTTCATATTAAAATGTTTATTGAAAGTTTTCAGAATATAACAAAAGACATACATAAAACGGGTGATGTCCCCCCAGAACTGTTGTATGTACAGGCAATCCCACCATAGGTGAGCATACGTGCCTTGAGCTCCGCATGATCTCCAACACAGCGGGGAGTTTGCTCGGTTGATGGCATGGGTGATGGTAGGTACCTGATACCACCTCGCGAGAAGTTTGAAGTTGACTTCCATCATGTAGCTAAAAGCAGCTGGGTCTTTACCCGGCTTGGGAAGGATGTGGGCAAGTAACGATTCCGGACGGAGTGGGGAGGTGGCGTCGATGGAATTAACATAAATACAAAAATGGGGGGCTAAGTGAGCCTGAAAACGCTTGAAGTACAAGAGAGGGAATCCGTCTGGGCCAGGGCTTTTGCCTAAAGGCGTGGATTGGATCGCTCGTTCTAATTCAGCTGTAGTGATGGGGGATTCTAAGGCAAGTAAGGTAGCAGTTGGCAACGCAGGTAAGCCCGCCTTTCGTAAGTAAGCAGTGATTTTATCAGAAAGATCCGGACGTAGGTGAGACTGTGATGGGGGGTTGACCTGGTACAAGTCTTGATAAAAGTCATGGAAAACTTTGGCTATATCAGTGGTAAGGTGGGCCATAGAGCCCATAGTGGTCTTGATTTTGGGGATATAAGTGGCAAAGTGATGTGGTCGCAGAGCGTGTGCTAAAAGTCTACCAGGTTTATTACCCTGAACATAGAATTTCTTATTCCGCGCCTCAAAGGCACGTTTAGTGTCCGATTCCAGCAGCTCTCTAAGTCGTTC
>NW_017309595.1:42295-44263 GCF_000935625.1 Nanorana parkeri
CACAAAATTACTCAACATAGTAAAACGAGCAAGAGCGGACACTCCCCAGGTAGCCCCTGTGTCCCTCCAACTCTATCCTATTAGGGGGTTGAAACTAACCACTTCTCCTGCACCCACTTCCATCCACATTTTCTGAGAACCTATAGAACCATTTCTATCTATAACACCTCTTTGACCCAACTAGGATATGGAACAGATAAACTACAAAAACCTCAATTAATTAAAAAAAGGGGGGAAAAATCCATCTACCCACACTCACATACATGCAAACGTATAAAGGCTCAAAATCTCCACTCGCCCCCTCGCTACCGGCAAGCGGAAACCGCAAGGGGGCGAGTGGAAACAAAGCCACTGAGTCAGACACTCAGTTGTGGACCTAGTGCCCAACTCTCGGAGGGATCCTAGGTAACTTGCCGTATGCCGCTGCTCACAGCCGAGCATCTTCCCATACCAAGGACGGCCGCCATCCCTACTAAGGTCCTCTCCTGTATCCTAACGACGGCATAACCTCCTGCCTGCGCACGAGGATTATGGGAGCTGTAATTCCCCTTTTACAGCGCCTCCGTGACAGCAATGGGTAAGTGTGTCATGTAGGGGGTATTGGGTTAGGTTTTATTGTTGCGGTGGTCCGTGTCCCGGTGCTCCATCATCCCATCGGACCCGCAACCCCAATCCGATCTGATAAAGTCACGGGTCCAACGGAACGACAGAACACCGCACCCCACGGACGTCGCAATACAGGAGAAGGCCCGGGGTGGACAGGCAGACCACGAGAGGGGCCCCAACAGCTTCATATGTTGCAAGTCCCCTTCATGCCGCCTAAGCTACAATAGCTATGCATGGGACCGGAGTTAGTCCCAAGTGTCCGGCCCCTGCCAGCAGGTAATTGAGGGGGACATAGAGATAGGTCGGGGTGCCATGTGTGTATCATGGATGTACGTATATGTGTAATATCCTGTGCGTTGTGCTGTGGCTGCATGTGTAATGTCCCGTGCATTGTGCCGTTGCTATATGTGTAATGTCCTATGTGTTGTGCTTTGGCTATATGTGTACTGTCCTGTGCGTTGTACTGTGACTGCATATGTAATGTCCTGTGCATTGTGCTGTGGCTGCATGTATAATGTCATGTGTATTGTGCTGTGGCTGCATGTGTAATGTCATGTGCGTTGTGCTGTGGCTGCATGTGTAATGTCATGTGCGTTGTGCTGTGGCTGCATGTGTAATGTAATGTGTGTTGAGCTGTGGCTGCATGTGTAATGTCATGTACGTTGTGCTGTGGCTACATGTGTAATGTCATGTGCGTTGTGCTTCGGCTATATGCCTAATGTCCTGTGTTGTGGCTGTATGTGTAATACTCTGTGCGTTGTGCTGTAGCAGTATATATAATACTATGTGCGTTGTGCTGTGACTATGTGTAATGCTATGTGCGTTGTGCTGTGGCGGTATGTGTAATGCTCTGTGCGTTGTGCTGTGGCGAAATGTCTAATGCTCTGTGCATAATGCTGTGGCTGTATGCGTAATGTCCTTGTGCGTTGTGCTGTGGCGGCATGTGTAATGTTTTCTGCCCCGTGCATTGTGCTGGTGTGCATTGTGCCCTATGTGTGTTTGTTTGTGTTATGCAGGACAACTGATGGCAAGTAATTTTTCAGGCCTGGTTGATAGCTCATGACCTGAAATTTTGAGCCCTGCACACATACACATACCCATTCACACGCACACACACCTAGCTATGTAGAAAATAAAAAACATATTTATATAATTTCCCTCCTCCCTCTCCCCTCACTCTACATCCCCCTCTTCTCCCACCACCCCAAGGCCCAAATCTATGGTTACCCACCCCAGAGTAATTCCCTCCTCCCCAATATGCAAACAAGTTATAGAAGTATTCCACAGAACACCCTACTTATTTGATTCCTTCCCCTCTCCTCCCTATTACAGAGAGGGAAAGAAAGAAGGAAGAAAAAAAAA
>NW_017309595.1:44506-56448 GCF_000935625.1 Nanorana parkeri
ATTCTCCCATACCCCAGTTGGTCTTGATTACCCCAAATATATCTCTATTTTTATACAGCGATAGTCTCTCAGTGTCTATTTGGAGATTGTTTTTCATAAATCTTAGTTTTTATACTGTTCAGTTCACACAGGTTCTCACATCTATTTTCAATTATCTCCAGATTCGCCTTGCCCTTCCCCGTCTTTCTGTGGTCCTCTGGGCCGTATCAACTTCCATTGATCCCACTCTGGGGCAAATCCGGTGCCGGAGGATCTGGCCAGGCCTCCATTTGCAATGCTGGCAATCCCAAAACTTTAGAAAAGCCCGGTACATACTCTATTGTGCGCACAATATGCATCTGTCCATTTCTCCTTGCCCGCAAATTACATAGGAAACCCCATTGATAAGCAATACCTGCAGCTCTCAGCGCTTGGGTCAGTGGGCATAAAGCTCTCCTTTTGGTCAGAGTTCTCCATGATAAATCTGCAAACAAAGTGATTACAGCGCCACTATAATTTATGGATCCCTTCTCTCTGGCTTTAGTTAAGATCCTCTCTCTTTGTTTGTAGAAATGCACTCTGCACAATACATCTCGCGCCTGTGCTTTCTCTGTCCGATATTTATTTGGAATACGGTGCACTCTGTCCATCTCTATATATTCTATTTCTGTGTTATCCAGGAATTTATTGAAAATGTCTTGTACTGACCTTGAGAGCTCTTCTGACCCCGTTGTCTCTGGTATTCCTCTTATCTTGATATTGTTCCTAACCTGTCGATCTTCCAGGTCATCAGCAAGTGATCTCAGAGTCTGGAGTTGATTATGGTACTCTTTCATTCCCACACACACAGCTGAAACTTGGCACTTGGCTAAAATGGTATCTGGCATTTCTTTTTTCTTTAGGTTATTTATCCTACCCCCATGTTGCAGTTATTTTTCGGTTCAAAGAGTTTTAAAAGGTTACAAAAAGGGCAGTTTCTATCCTGACTCCAGGCGTCCTATATCAGGGGAGCTCCTTAGGCAAATTTGCAGAGCGACCTCTGGAATCTGCCATTCAGCTTATGAGTCTTTATTGTTCAATACGGAATTTATATTAGCATTTTTTGCAGCTCTTTGCATTTCAGAGCTAGTATCCCATAATAAAAGGAGTAGGTCAGGTCTTTTGTTTAATGATGTTTTATTAGTTGAATCTGCTGTTCATATAAAAATTGCCAGGTCCAAGATGGATCAATTAGGTTTAGGAGCTTGCAGCGATCCTCTTATTTGTCCAGAAGTTATGGCACATAATTACCTTTCATCCAGACCTAAGGTTGATGGAACATTTTTTATCCATTTAGATGGTTCTCCACTTGCAAAATTCCAATTCAATAATGCATTTAAACGATGCTTATCACATTTAGGTTTAGAAGATTTCAAATTTTCATCCCATTCTTTTAGGATTGGGGCGGCAACTGAAGCTGCAAAATTGGGTCTTGACGAATCAGTAATTAAAAGAATTGGAAGATGGGGTTCAAACAAATTTAGTATCTATGTACGCCCTAATCTGTCTCTCTAATTACAGGAAGGAGAACTATAGTGTGGATCGTTGGACATTCATTTGTCTTTTGGGCGCAGAACAGAGCGGCTCATTGAAGTTATTCAGAAAATTTAAGTATGCCTAATGACAGTTTTTGTGTGTTTTGGAAGGGGATTGGAGGTTTGCATTGGAATAAGTTTTTTCTTTTTTTTTTTTACAGCAAACTGTTTTTATTAAATATTCCCACACTTAAGTTCATCAAAAGGTTTAGTTCGCTGGGCATTCAATGTCTCCACTGTTACATCATGTGCGGGTCTGCCATCAATATTGCAGCCAACGGACTGAGATGTGCCCAGGATCTCCTTGATGGTTCCAGATAGTTCTATGGCCAGGGAACGATGTCTCATTTGACGAGCAATGGCGACAACTTCATCAAAAGTGATGCCTCCGCTGTGTTTAATGTTCTTCTGCTTCTTCCTGTAACGTGGAGGCTCCTTCAAGGCCTTGATGATCAAAGCAGAGGCAGATGGCACAACCTCAATCTGGGCCTGTCTGTTCTGGATGGTCAGTTTCACAGTGATTCTCAAGCCCTTCCAGTCACTAGTTGCCTTGGCAATGACATCACCAACTTTTTTGGGAGACAAACCCAGAGGTCCGATTTTGGGGGCCAGAGCCGAAGTGGCTAGTACCTCACCACCGGTGCATCTCAGGACAACTATTTTAATTTCGGTGGGGTCGAACTTAGGAGGCATGTCTGTGCCGGACTAGGGGAGCTACGCTTCTCTCGGACCGGTTTTGGTGTCGGATGAACCCGGATTCGGGACGGCCAAAGAACAGTTGCATCTCTACCAGCGGGGAAGCGGGATGAGAAAGAGCTGCATTGGAATAAGTTAATGCTCGTTTTGCCAAGTTTATTGAATTGCTGGCCTACACCAGATATAATTATTATTCATTTAGGAGGTAACGATATAGGTCAAGTCAAAACATTAGATTTATTATATAAAATGAAAGAGGAGTTGTCTAGTTTAAAAAAGGCATTGCCCTATACTTTCTTTATTTTCTCGGAGATAGTACCCCGACTGGTATGGCTATCTTCTGTGGCAGGCCGCCCTTTCGAGAAAATTCGTAAGCGCCTAAACAAAGCGATGGAAAAATGTATGCCGCTTTTAGGCGGGTTTTCTTTTAGGCATAGAGATTTAGAGGGCGGTTTGGAAGGTATTTTATCGCCAGGACAGGGTACATCTCTCGGATGTGGCTTTGGATATTTTCAATTTAAATTTACAGAGTTGTATTGAAATGGCCGTGGCTGGTGGTGGTGCCTGGGCTTGCGGTAGTGCAAGCCAGGCTGGTGAGGACTATACCCTTAAGTGATGTATTGCTCGAGTTTTAATAACTGGGCAATTGGTTGGTTATAACGAATTAATGGTTGGTTGATTTCAAGTTATGGTTAATAAAGATTAGAATAGCTTTATTTATACCAATAAAATGCCGCGGCCAATATTTGCCAAAATAAAAAATAGCGTATGTGTTTTATTTATTTAAATTATTATTATTATACATGTCACCTGCAGTCCCATGCATTGCTGGGACTTGTAGTCCTGCATAGCTGATGGTATTCTGCATTGTTGTATAAAGATTATACAGCAATGCAGAATAGCACCAACTATGCAGGACTACAAGTCCCAGCAATGCTTTATAATTATAAGTAGGGATGCACCAATGCCAATACTGGGCATTTTCACTAGTACTCATACTCCTGAAAATCCCCCTATACTAAACGCAGATACCGGTGTTCTGTCGAGAACGGCGACGTAGTCCAATTTGCCTACCTCAGCATCTGCGCTTGCGCACAGACTAGTATTATCGAGGAAACAAGCATTTATTTATTTCACAATAAGCAATTACAAACTAATACTTTGTAAATAAATGCTGGTTTCCTCCTTAATCCCGTCTGTGCGCAAGTGCAGATACTGGGTCGGCATTCTTGACAGAACACCAGCAGTAAATTTTTAAACAAGCGGCTGCCTGAGGTCCCGTGCTTCCTGTTAACCACATGTTGCCATGGCGGTGGGGGGTTGGGGGGCGGCCCTTCATGTTTTTTTGCATCGAGGCTCTGAAGGTTCTAGTTACGCCTCTGGAACAAGCCCTCAGATTTGCCAACTATGTAGTATATTAGCCTACCAAAACCAGGTGTATGCTGACAGTAGTGCAGGATTTATGTAATAAAAAATAGTAAAAATGCCTAAATCTAACAGATGCCAAATACTGCTTTCTTCATTTGGTATTTTAATAACAAAGCAGACATAACTAGCAAGCTGGAAGCAGAAACCTACAATGTATTGTGGTGTCACTGTTCAGGCTTTTGCATCTTTTATGAAGAGCAGTCATAGACTGACCTGACACAATAGCTTTATCTCTGAAATGTTCTGGCGGTATCAATAGCACTTAGATATCCACTTTCTGTGAGGTATACATTACACATTACCATCAGCGATAGCTGGTCACATGATCTCCAAATAAAAGGCCCCAAGCAAGCCTTCTTTCTAGACATTCTGCCAGTGTGGCTATAGCGAACAATGGCTTACATAGCTAAATCCTTCTATGACCTGCATGCCAGAAATCTTGAAGGGGAAAAGGTAGATTTCAATGTGTTTAGGGGAAGAGTTGTTTTGATAGCAAATGTTGCCTCACTTTGAGATACAACCGTCAAGGATTACACGCAGCTTAATGAGCTGCAGAACAAATATCCGCGGCGGCTTGTTGTCCTGGGATTTCCATGCAATCAGTTTGGCTACCAGGTAAGTCATTCAATAAAAATAAATTACAGGTTTCAAGTGATTACATCATTCACTAGGAATGGTGCCTACAGAGACTGCATCTCCAGATCAAAACTTTCACACTTTCTCTGTGTCTGGTAAACGTAAGAGATCGCAGTAATTTGTCTGTAAAATCTGCAGATTAAATTCACTGTTTATAATAACCCATTATATAGTTACATAGTTAGTGAGGTTCAACCTATAGAGACACAGAGGGAACAAAAAAAAGAAGAAAAGCCTAAACAGAACACTATGCCCACAATTACCCAAAGAATGCCCCCTTGTCCTTTGCAGTGACCTTAACGTGAATAATTTGGCACCAAGCTCTTTATATGGACCATTTATGTATTTATACATGGTGATCATGTCCCCCCTTAATCGCCTCTTCTCCAGAGAGAACAAATTCAGGTCAGCTAATCTTTCCTCATAGCTGAGCTCCTCCATGCCTCTTATGAGTTTGGTCGCCCTTCGCTGCACTTTCTCCAGTTCCACAACATCCTTTTTGTGAACCGGTGCCCAAAATTGAACTGCATATTCCAGATGAGGTCTTACTAATGCTTTGTACAGGGGCAGGATTATGTCTCTATCTCTGGAGTCTATACCCCTCTTAATACAAGAAAGTATTTTGCTTGCTTTAGAAACTGCGGCTTGACATTGCATGCTATTATTGAGTCTATGATCTACCAGAACACCCAGATCTTTCTCCACCATTGACTACCCCAAACATACCCCCCCTAGAGTGTATGAAGCATGTATGTTTTTAGTCCTCAAGTGGAGAACTTTACATTTATCAACATTAAACCTCATTTGCCAAATAGATGCCCAATCACACAGTGCATTCAGATCTGCTTGTAAGTTGGAGACATCCTGTAAGGACTGTATTCCACTACATAACTTAGTGTAATCTGCAAACACAAAAATAGTACTTTTAATCCCCAATTCTATGTCATTTATAAATAGGTTAAACATTAAGGGGCCCAACACTGAACTTTGGGGACACCACTAGCAACCTCAGACCATTCAGAGTAGGAATCATTGATCACCACTCTCTGAATACGGTCTTTAAGCCAGTTTTCTACCCAATTACAGATTGAATACTCTATATCTACTGACCTTAACTTATACATTAGCCGCATGTGGGGAACTGTGTCAAATGCTTTTGCAAAGTCCAAGTATACTATATCCACAGCCATTCCTCTGTCCAATGTATTACTCACTTCCTCATAAAAAGAAAGTAGGTCTGTGTTGACAACTTCTGTCTTTTGTGAATCCGTGATGACTATCGCTTATGATATTATTTTTAAGCAAAAACAATTGCATGTGATCCTTGATCAAACTTTCAAGTATCTTGCTAACTATTGAGGTTAAACTTACAGGTCTGTAATTACTTGGTAAAGACTTTGATCCCTTTTTAAATATAGGCACCACATTGGCTTTGCACCAATCCATCGGTACCAAGCCAGTCATTAGAGAGTCTCTAAGAATTAAATACAATGGCTTTGAAATTACACAGCTCAATTCTTTGAGGACACATGGGTGTAAGCCGTCTGGTCCAGGTGCTTTGTTCACCTTAATGTTGTCTAACTGTTTCTGGACCATATCAATAGTCAGCCATTGTGGTTCAGTAGAGGCTATGGCACTGCTATCCCCATTATGGACTTGAGTTACATCATGTTCCTTGGTGTGCACAGAGCTGAAGAAAGTATTTAATAGATTTGCCTTCTCCTTGTCCCTAGTTACCAACTCTGAGTTATCTTTTAAGGGGCCTACATGCTCAGACCTGATTTTTTAGGGTTAATCTTGCAATCTTTTGCAACCTGTCATTCGTTTTGAATCTTTGCAAGCTTTATTTCCTTTTTACATATTTTATTATATTCTTTGTAGTTTTCAAATGACGACAGTGTTCCTTCATTGTTATATTATTTAAACGCCCTTTTCTTATTGTTTATGGCTTTTTTAACATTGCACATCAGCCACATGGGTTTTACTTTTAGCCTTTTAAACTTATTGCTTACTGGAATATATTTTGCCGTATGGTTGCAAACAATTGTTTTGAAACATTCCCATTTTTGTTCAGTGTTTTTCGATGATTATCACTTGGGATGATCAAGTGAATCCTGGCCATGATGGGCTTCTACCGGAAAATGAAAGGATTGTACTGAGAGGAATTTGAAGGCTGCTATTACTGAAAATGCTAATTGCTTGGCTGTTCCTGGCCTTATCTGGAACAAGCATGCAGCTAGGGAAGGAAAGGCAGAATTTCTAATAGGACATTTCTAATATGGCTTGTTGTGGTTCAGCGATCAAGAAGGTATTGAAGCTTTAGATAAACTCAGCAACAGGCTGTCACGAAAATCTGGTACACAAAAAGTATCTAATAAAATCTCGTAGACATTATTTCACAATGGCAAAATTTAAAACAGTAAGCAATCAAATCTGCTGATGCGTTTTATTGCTTGATCTTTCAAGTTACAGTTTGGATGATGAGGGTTGTCGGGAGCCCTGATTGAGCACTGAGGTCTCTGTCCTGTATATTTGGACAGGTGGGGGTAGAGCTGTCTCTATAGCTGGCCATACACTTTACAACCATCGCAAGACTTTTGTCTTGCAATGGTTGTAAGCTAATTAAAAACTAGTATGATCTGCCCATCTTGGACAGGCAGATCGTACTTGCGATGACTCCAATGCCGCACGGGCAGTGTGCGCTTGCGCACACCGGCCTGTTCGGCATTTGTCTCCCGAGAACGGCACTAACCCGCCGACAATCGTACGACAGTAGAAACGGTCGCACGCCTTCCATACACCTGCCGATTATCGTACTATAATCGGCAGGTGTATGGGCACCTTGAGTCTCATCAGATGTCTCCTCTGCACACACAGGTGGTTTAGTTTCATCAATGATTAACATTTTCCAACACCTGTCTAGTATTAAAAGCATCAACATTGTTGGGTATAATTCTTGTGGATTATATGAGTAGGCCCTCACACTACAGAGTTACTGGTACATGTTTTTGACGCGCTTTTGATGTGTTTTTGATGTGTTCCAGTTATAAAAAAAAGTGGGTAGTGGGGCTGTCAGTATGTTAGCTGCAGTGCAGTGCGTTTTCGTTGCGTTTATGTTGCATTCGTGCATTTCCGGACTGGACAAAATGTGACATGCAGTATTTTTTCTGTCCGGGCCGGAACGGACTGCGCTCTTGAGAACTGTAGCCCATAAAACACATTTGGATGCATTATGGATGCATGAGCGCACGGATCTGGTCCGAACAGAATCCGGATGTCGTGTGAACAAGCCCTTAAGGCGCCCATAAACCTTGAGATTATCGTACGATAATCGCGCGGAATCCCGCGGTTGTATGATAATAGCAAGGTATATGGAAGGCGTGCAACCGTTTTTACTGTACAGTCGCACGTCTTTTGTCGAACCAGCCTGTCCAAGATGGGCAGATCGTACAAGCTTTTAATAAGCTTACAACCATCGCAAGACAAAAGTCTTGCGATGGTCGTTAGGTGTATGGGCACCTTTAGTCTGTTGGTATAACCTAATTCCATTACCCACCATATGTGCTAGATAGACTTCTGCATATACTCAGCCTTTCAAAGGGAAGAATAGGATCACTTCTGCTTATGCAGCCGATATACTGCATCACAATGCATCCCTCGTTAAATAATCAACTGCACATTCATCATTTTAATCTAAGAACGGGTTACAACATATCCCTATGGGTTAGATAATAACATAAAAGAAAGTTTT
Organism: Nanorana parkeri; assembly: GCF_000935625.1. Taxonomy (NCBI): domain Eukaryota; kingdom Metazoa; phylum Chordata; class Amphibia; order Anura; family Dicroglossidae; genus Nanorana; species Nanorana parkeri. The sequence goes on from NW_017309595.1 coordinate 52,571, forward strand.
GTGCATTGCTAGCAATAGTCAAAACTAGGTATGCACCGCAATTTCAGCCGCCAAAACATATCGGCCAAAAATGGCACTTTTGGCAAAATGCCTCTGACACAGCGCAGCGTCCAGCAGGAAGGAGAGAAACTGTCACAGGAGGTCGAGCGGTGCGGGGGAGGAGAGCGATGTCAGCCTCCTGTAACAGATTAGGAGAACAGTGTGGGGGCAGAGACATCTGCTGTCATAGGAGGCTGAGCTCTCCTCCCGCACCGCCCAGCTCAGCCTCATGTGTCATGGCAGGAGAGCGGCATAGGCAGCTGTCAGCTGTCACCCGGGATCGAGCTCTCCGACCCTGCACCCCTTGTTCAGCCTCCTGTGACGAGTTGGGATTGAGAGCGGGTATCAGTGATCGCTGAGTATTTGTAAATAATTGAGGACATAGTATGTTTACTGTATCCCCGATTATGAATGAATGGGAAGTGATCTACATCACTTCCTGTTCATTCATGATTGTGGACATAGTAAACATACTATCTCCACAAATTAGGAATGAACAGGAACATTCAGTATAGAGGCCTCCTGTTCATTTATAACAGGGGTTGCAGAAAAAGAGATTGAGGAGTGTTCTCAATTTCTTTTTCTATTTTAAAAGGGAAATATCAGAGGTCTTTCCCCCGAAGCCCCTGACAGTAAAGTAAAAAAACTTTTAATAAAAATAAATAAAAATAAAAAAATTTAAAAATGTAAAAAGATTAGAAATTTATTTTTTTGGTTTCCATTTCGGCCTGACATTTTTTTTTATTTTCGGTTTCGGGTACACCTCTAGTCAAAACTGTATTTACATGAGCCAGATGTACATTTGACCTGAGTTTTACCCATTTATTAATATGTTAATGGTATAGCAAAGACCTAAAGCTACAGGTACATTAGTAATACAGATACAAGTGACAAAAACATACATGCTTCTGAAGTATGTGGCAAATGGGTATAGAGTTCAGGGACCAACAAACAGTCTAAAACAGTAGGTTTCTCCAGTCCGTAATTTAATTCTTGCATAGGGTACTGTTAGGCGTCGTTCACACCAGACACAGTCTGGCCAGAACGCACTGCATCACATTGCGACCGGCTCATTATGTTCTGGGGCAGGATGGGGCGTGGTGGTCCATTGAAGTGAATAGCACCGCAGCCACCCCCTCCGGCCGCAATGTGATCGGCCGCACGGGAACGCAAGGCGCATCAATGCCTGCGGTCTGGTCCAGTCCGGTCCGAACAAAATGCTCTAAGCACTATTTTGTTCGGATTGGACCACAGGCATTGATGTGCTTGCTTTCCTGTGCGGCTGATCACATTGTGCTTGGAGGGCGTGGCTACGGTGCCATTCACTTCAATGGACCACCACGCCCCCTCCTGCCCCAGAACATAGTGAGCCGACCGCAATGCAGTGTGTTCCGGCCAGAACGAGGCCTTAGTGGACAAAATATCAACAAATAGGGGAGAGAAGGAGTTACGCTATGAATAACAATTATTTATGGACTAATCTCCTGGGTTCCAATAATCATATTCAAAAAGACAATATTCCCCTTAAGCCAAGAAATCCCAAAATTGGAGCTGTCTAGTAATGGAGTAATACAGTAAGTATATATAACAATATTTAATGAGTTAGAAAAGGATATTACAAAACATCTACTACAAGACATCTAAAATCAATTAAAATCGAAGACCGACCTCCTAGGATAACCCAATTTAAAGTGGTGAGGGTGATGATTTGCTAACCACCTGAGTAGCAAAAAGTCATTGATACAAGCACAAGTGCAGTGTTGGAAAACAGATACAATTGTATCAAAGAGTTACTCACTTCTGATGTGGCTCGATTGAGAGGCAGTCCCTGTGAGATTATGTGTTAAGTATGGATAAGCTGTTTCAAAGGAGCATATCTTGATGTTGGTTTGTAGCTCCAGAAGATTATCTCATTCAGATTCTGTACAAGCACAGGGTGTCTTTCATAGTTCGTTTGAACTGACACTGGCCCGCGGGATTGAAAGCACTTCCCGATTCGTAGCGGAGTTAGCGGATTTCTTACAGCAAGTGCGGCCGCACAATAAGATGAAGATGGGTGAAACCCCAAAGGTAAAATGTCCGAGTCACATCGGATCTGGAGTCTGCCCGTAATCCAGTAGCATGAGCAAGTGTGTTCCACTCAGTTTGGGCTCCAAGCTGCAGAGTCCACTGCTGCTATGTTGTAGTGGTGCCCAAGCAGGCTTAAATCAATTGTATCAGGTGTTAGAATATCTTCATTCACCCGACGGCGTATAAGGAGTAAATCCTGGGTGTCCAAAGAGGTCTGAAGACACGTTCTCCCTAACGCGTTTCCCCGCAACCAATGGGGCTTCCTCAGAGGGACGTGTAATCAGTGTCTTGCAGAGGTGAATTATATAGCTCCTTGATGAGAGCTTAATGAGATCCAGATATTCGAAGTGGTTGATGCGCCATTATTGAATTGAAGCCGGCTCATTTCTTCATAAGGGATTATTGTAAGGGCGCCTGTGAAGCCTTACATATATATACCCCTGTCCATCATCATTGGTTTTATATATCCGAAGGACTAACATTTGTGGATCATTATACACATGAGATAATACAGGCATGGAATAATACTACTTCCAAAACTGTCCGTCAGTGTGCAGCTCCTTGAACATAGCACACCCACGGGCTTTCTGAGGAATAGATTCATACAGGGGCACTCTAACAGAGATCACCCTAGACCTATGGCATCAATTTAGATCAGTTACAGTCATATACAATCAAAAACATACAGAGTCCCATATGTGATAATACAGACAAAGAATAATGCTAATCCCACACATTGTCCATCAGTGTGCAGCTCCCAAAACACTGCACACCGGCGGACTTGCTGAGGAATAAGTTTATAAAGGGGCACTCTAAACAAGGTCACCCTTGATCTGTAGACACGGACTTGATCAAATATAATCATATACAATCAACAACATACAGAGTCCCATGTATGATAATACAGACATAGAATAATACTAATTCCAACCTTGTCCGTCAGTGTGCAGCTCCCCAAGCACAGCACACCGACGGACTTGTTGGAGAATAAATTTATAAAGGGACACTCTAACAGAGATCGCCCTAAATCTATGGATGTAAATATAGTCACAAAATATGTAGAATCCCCCGTATGATCTAGATGGATGGTCAAAAAAGGAAGTTAGTCCAACTTTTATTTCGATTTCAACCAACGTGTTGAACCTTGAGGTAACAAATGTGTTGTAAGGTAAAAAAATGTGTCACAATCAGGAAGCACTATGTTTGACATGCAGACAGGTCAGAGGTAGCATCTAAAGTTGATCATGTCATTCAGCCCTGGTGCCTCATAGGATTCCATCTGATGGATCCACCTACACTCTCTTTGTAGGAGAAGCGTATCCCAGTCACCCCCCCCATCTGTGTTGGTGGACTCTATCCAGTGCCAAGAAGCGAAGTCTGTCGGCTTGTCCATTGTGTATGTTAAAAAAGTGTCTTACTATAGGTGATCTCAGATCTCGGGCCGATATGTCAGCCAGATGATCCGAGATCCTGTTCTTGAGCATGTGTTTAGTTTTACCAACATAATACATGTCGCATCTACACAACATTAAGTAAATCACCCCCTTTGTCTCGCAGTTTACAAAATGGCGAACCTTAAAACGTTTCCCCCGGGGGGTGGTTATTTCTGTCCCAGTTTGGACAAATCGACAGAATTTGCACCTCTGACACTGGAAGGTGCCCTTGTATTTGCAGCAGGTGCCACTACTATTAACTAACTCACTATTTGTGAGTTTGCCTTTTAAGGAAGGGCAACGTCGGTATGTGATGGTGGGTTTGATATTAAGGAA
>NW_017309595.1:58779-59383 GCF_000935625.1 Nanorana parkeri
AGGTTTCAAATTCAGTGCCTAGGGTATTCAGAAGTGTATCATCTTCTTTTAATTCCCCGTTATAATATTCAATAAGCATGGTTAACATGTTACGACTGCATATATTGATAGATCTGTCACAACATTGTCCAAGTCCTCATAGTGTCTGAAGGTTTCAAATTCAGTGCCTAGGGTATTCAGAAGTGTATCATCTTCTTTTAATTCCCCGTTATAATATTCAATAAGCATGGTTAACATGTTACGACTGCATATATTGAAGTTGTATTCCCACTGTTTTTTGAAATCCTCAGACACATTTTTTATATTGGGAAAAATCTGTGGTCTTAGTCCCTGAGGACAGATCTCATGTTCCACATATCTCTCCAAATATATTTTGTTCCAATATAACCTAGATTTTTATTCATAGGCCTTTTTTAGTTTAAATGTTGTGTCTCTAAAACTAGGTTCTATAGTCTTTTTATTAAGATCTTCTCCAAGATCTTTCCTGACCTTCTGAACCATGACGTCCCACTCAAACATAGTGCTTCAAATAAGTGCGTACTCCTAGAATTAAGAGACTCAGGCACATGACTAGACAGGAAGAATCTTTTTTAGAAGAGATGGG
>NW_017309596.1:0-3344 GCF_000935625.1 Nanorana parkeri
CTGTGTACAGAGCCAGCTCCATACAGACATGGGGGGAGGGGAGGCTCTATAAAGACACGGTGTGACCAGTTTGGTGGAGGAACTCGAGTGTCCTGCACAGAGCCCCGACCTCATCCCTACTGATCAACAAATGTGAGTCAGGTCTTCTCATCCAACATCAGTACCTGACCTCACAAATGGGTACAAATTGGGCTCTTCCAGCCTTGTGGTCACAGTTTGGTGAAGGCCCTTCTAGGTTGCACCCATGACTGCCCCCTGTGTACAAAGCCAGCTCCATAAGGACATGGTGTGACCAGTTTGGCGGAGGAACTCGAGTGTCCTGCACAGAGCCCTGACCTCATCCCTACTGAACACCTTGGGGATGAACTGGAACGCCGATTGTGAGAACCCCTGCGGGGGAAAACCTGTGTGGACGTTATGAGTCAATAAAAGTGGGCACAGAAAGAAGTCGAAGTGACGGGAGGACGCTAGTTTGTGTCCACCCGCTACCCTAAGGAGAACTATGGGGGAAAGCCCTTAACCCCGTAGTTCTCCTTTAATGCTCTACCATTGGAAGGTAATTGTCACAGTATATATAAATGTGTATTGCGGAGGCCGCCGTTTATAATATAGAACAGCTGCCAATGTGACAGAGTTACAATACAAAGTTACTATTATAATGGCGCACACAGGAATCTTGAATCTACTTCTGGATATAACGGCACGTCTTTTTTAGCCCCAATGTATAAAACATAGAAGTGGTTTCTACATCACCTGCGCGGTAACCTTCCTTACAATCGGAAGCCCCCCCATAGGAATATCCAGAGAGTGCGGCACGTGACATTGTTGCCCTGTAGACATTGCCATTATACGAGCGCTGGTAACATTTACATTAGAGATGTGCTGATGTCGTACAACATTTGCACAGCATTAGCTGCTAAGCCTTTGAACAAGTGTTACAAGTTACAACGCAATCTCGGCCAAACATAAGTCGCGTGATCTTCTTCTCCGGTGGCCGCCATCTGTTCTTCTCGCTCGTTGGCACCGCTGGATTCCAGATCAAACCTTTCCCTCCCATGCACAATTATAGCAGCAGAGCAGCAACAGGACTTCCAAGGTATCAAATCAAACTAAACGAATTGTATCGATAAAAAATGTTCATTAAAAAAAAAAAATCCTTCCTGAAAATATTTGGAAACATTCAGAACAGCAAATATACATATGAGACATATGAACCGTACATACAGATCACTCATCAGATGTATGTCAGAGAGATGCATTATATCAGCTGATTGGTGCAGAGGGATCAATGTCAATGGACCTCCCAGATATTCAGTCCGGTTCTTCAGAACATACAGGAAACAAGTCAATAACATGGAGGATATATATACTAGGGATGCACCGATACCACTTTTTTAAGCCCGAGTACGAGCACCGATAACGGGCCATTTCTTGTGGGGGGTGTACGGGGTCACTATGAGGAATATGGGGATGCATATGGGGGGTGTACGGGGTCACAATGGGGATGCATATGGGGTCACTATGGGGATGCATATGGGGGGTGTACTCACTTCTGGGAGATACTGTATGTGGGGGGTGTATGAGGTCATACGTGTCCTTTGTATATTGGATGTTTTGGGGGTTTCTCAGCATTTTTACAACTTACTAAAAGAACATTTGTAATGAAACTTTGATGGTTTTGTTCTATAAAACACTATAAATATCCTTGTACAATAATATCCTGTTGCTGCCGGTCTATATATATATATAGATGTGGTGACTTAGATAACCTCGTCAGTCCGTGATACTACATACCAGGAATATAAAGCAGCCGCATTCAGGGGGCCACGTAGAGCTTTCGACTCTCTGAAGCGGCCCCCGGGGGCCCCCAAATCTCAGGAGGCTCTGATATGCAATACGGACTACCTGAGGGGTAGCTGGCCTCTTCTCCTCTCCCTATTAGCCCCAATGTAAATGTCGGGAGATCGATGGCTACATTTGAGGCAGGAGAGGTGAGACAACCATCGACTTTCCTGGTTTTAGGAAGCCCCAGGACATGAGGGATTCAAAGGTATGTGAAGGCCTCTGAGCGGGTCTTAAGCCCTCGCCGACCGCCCATCGTAAAAAAAATACGGGCGGACATCGGAAGCTTCCCGGCCGGTGGCCAAATATTAATGAAAATATTTTTTTCTGCTCGGGCGCGCGCAATGCAGAATACCGCCTGGAATGTGTACAGCCATTTCCGGCTGTTATATACAAGTGTTCGGCCAGCTCTACAGCCGGCCGATCGCTTGTATAACCCTGTATTGTGCGTCTACGCTCGACGAACGCTCTACAAAACGCTCAAAAATATAAATCCCATTGTATTCAATGGGTCTGGTTCCCACCTCGGCGTATTTCCGCCCGTCCCTAACGCGCTACAAAACGGCCCACGCCTGGAAAGGTCCCGGGACTACTTTGGGCCGTTTTGTTGCGCGTTTCCATTGGGATACAGCCAAGTAGCCTTCGGAAGCGCGCGTTTGTCGAGCGACTTTTTTACCGCGGATCGCTGTAAAAAAAACGCGCGACAGACGCGCATATGCAATACGCCTAGGGGTGAACGAGAGCTTATGGTGCCTCTGTACTGAGGAGGAGAGATCAGCATTTCCCCCGCCGCTGATCTCTCCTTCTCTCTCTAAAGGCGGAAGCGACGTGTAATACATCACTTCCGCCTTTAGCTGTCATTTCTCTGGCTGCTATAGCCAGAGAGAAGAAGCCGGTGGAGCAGATTTGTGCTTCTTTGGGGTTCCCTAGGTGACATTAGGTGTCTTAGAGACCTCTGATATCTCAATAAAGAGGACCTGTCACTGTCTTTTGGCTATCACATAGGGGGATTGTTACCCCCTATGTGATAGCAATCAAGATAAGTGTAAAAAAAAAAAAGTCATATTAAAAGAAAAAAAAAATTGTAAGGCCCACACCCTTATAAACGTAAATACGTGTCAGGTGCGCATACATGCGAAAACAACGATTAAGTCGCACATGTTACATATCGCCGCGAACGTCGGAGTGAGAGCAATAATTGTAGGGCCATCAATCACTGATAACACTGAACTGATGAGCGGTAAAAGCTTTTAAAGCGTCGCCTATGGCCAATTTCGGGCGTGGTCCTTTTTTTTGCGATTTTCGCGGGCGCGCGCAATTTTAAAGCTTGACATGTTTGGTGTCTATATACCCGACGTGACCCCCCAACTTTTATATTTTACCAAAAAAATTGGGTAATAAATGTTTCCTAACATAACATAGGGAGAACAATTTTTTTTACTTCAAAATTTTCAGTTCTTTTTTTATTGTATAGTAAAAAAAATAACCCCCTCCCCCCCCCA
>NW_017309596.1:3501-5982 GCF_000935625.1 Nanorana parkeri
CCCCCCCCCCCAGTGGTGATTAATTACCACCAAAAGAAAGCTCTATCTGTCCCCCAAAAAATGGTATAAAATGAATTTCAGTACAGCGCTGCATGACGGAATAAATGTCAGTCAAAGTACCGCAGCGCTGAATACTGAACACTGGCCGGGACAGGAAGGGGGTGTAACACCGCGGTCAGCAAGGGGTTAAAGGTCATAACTGCCATAATTCACAAATACAACCATTGAAGACTATAGTTTTTTTGCTGTATAAAACTACATGAAAAAGAACCTTGTAAAAAATAGACTATTTTGTCGGTTTCTGAATAGCTGAGCTGTGAGGTTCCTCAACCACTGATGAGCTTCCACTGGTGAAGAGAAGGAACTGACGCGCCGATACATAATACAATGTATTGATATACAAAGTGGAGAGACTTGGGAATCGCCATCGAGCTCTAATCTGTGGTCCATTGATACCTTGCGTCGGGGTACACCAGTCAACACCCATACTTCCGCTTCTGCCCGGAGCGCTGCACGAAACTAAGCGCATGCGCGTATTCGGCGCTACGGTGCTGGTAATGCGTGAAAACGATGCGCACGTGCAACACCAGGCACGCGCAGTAGCGCGCACGCGCCTGTCCTTGGCGCCAGGCCGGGCTATTTAAAGATGGCCCCTGCATCTGCACCTTGCTGAGAGATCTTCAGCTGTACTCTGCATCTGTTCCTGATATCCGTTGACCCGACCTGATTCCTGACTCTGCCTGCCATGTGACCGCGGCTCGTCCCTGACCATTCCTCCGCCTCCTGATCCGGTACCATTCTGCTCGTTAGTGTATGACCCGGCCTGATTGCTGACTCTGCCTGCTTGCTGTCTGCCATGTGACCGCGGCTCGTCCCTGACCATTCCTCCGCCTCCTGATCCGGTACCATTCTGCTCGTTAGTGTATGACCCGGCCTGATTGCTGACTCTGCCTGCTTGCTGTCTGCCATGTGACCGCGGCTCGTCCCTGACCATTCCTCCGCCTCCTGATCCGGTACCATTCTGCTCGTTAGTGTATGACCCGGCCTGATTGCTGACTCTGCCTGCTTGCTGTCTGCCATGTGACCGCGGCTCGTCCCTGACCATTCCTCCGCCTCCTGATCCGGTACCATTCTGCTCGTTAGTGTATGACCCGGCCTGATTGCTGACTCTGCCTGCTTGCTGTCTGCCATGTGACCGCGGCTCGTCCCTGACCATTCCTCCGCCTCCTGATCCGGTACCATTCTGCTCGTTAGTGTATGACCCGGCCTGATTGCTGACTCTGCCTGCTTGCTGTCTGCCATGTGACCGCGGCTCGTCCCTGACCATTCCTCCGCCTCCTGATCCGGTACCATTCTGCTCGTTAGTGTATGACCCGGCCTGATTGCTGACTCTGCCTGCTTGCTGTCTGCCATGTGACCGCGGCTCGTCCCTGACCATTCCTCCGCCTCCTGATCCGGTACCATTCTGCTCGTTAGTGTATGACCCGGCCTGATTGCTGACTCTGCCTGCTTGCTGTCTGCCATGTGACCGCGGCTCGTCCCTGACCATTCCTCCGCCTCCTGATCCGGTACCATTCTGCTCGTTAGTGTATGACCCGGCCTGATTGCTGACTCTGCCTGCTTGCTGTCTGCCATGTGACCGCGGCTCGTCCCTGACCATTCCTCCGCCTCCTGATCCGGTACCATTCTGCTCGTTAGTGTATGACCCGGCCTGATTGCTGACTCTGCCTGCTTGCTGTCTGCCATGTGACCGCGGCTCGTCCCTGACCATTCCTCCGACCTCCTGATCCGGTACCATTCTGCTCGTTAGTGTATGACCCGGCCTGATTGCTGACTCTGCCTGCTTGCTGTCTGCCATGTGACCGCGGCTCGTCCCTGACCATTCCTCCGACCTCCTGATCCGGTACCATTCTGCTCGTTAGTGTATGACCCGGCATGCTCCTGACTTCGCTTCTCTCTCCTGCTTATGCACCACGCTGACCGCACGTTACCGATATGGCTTGTTCCTGACTACGCTTCAGCTTCTCACACAAGCGTCGTCTGGTCTGCCATCGACCACCATCCTGTTGTCAGCATCAGCGTATCCAGTGTGTCCAGCAGTCATACCAGCCGCAGGCCCTCGTGCCCCTCTCTCTGTCTGTACAACTACTGTTCCATCCCCAGTGGGGCTCAGACGAGAGCAGCAAGGGAAGGCCTTCCTCGTCACCTCAAGCTCATACCAAGGCACGTGACACCTTGTTATCTATTTGGCTGGTGGCGTCCCCTACTGTGATGTCAGCTGACAGGTATGATGACTATAAAACTGCCCGTCTACCCGTCACGCAGCTTTTACCCAACGCACCGCCATCACAGAATCCTTGCGTTGCTGTCACTTCCGTCAAGCTCAACGTTGGACAAGTCAGAGAGGAGACAGGGAATTTGACAGACGGGCGGGGGAAGGCTGGGAGCGCTCCGTGTTTGGCGCATTCGCGCGGGGGGGGG
>NW_017309596.1:7059-14604 GCF_000935625.1 Nanorana parkeri
ACATTGGAGATGAAAGAGAAGATGAGAACAATGTCCCGCGCCGGCACCATGTCGGCACGATAATAGAAGTGAAATAAATAAGACTTCGCATGGCTAACACGACGCATTAGCATTTCACAATGTGTGTGTGTCAGTTCTGCGGAGGAAGTGAAGTGAGAGAGCAGGAAATGTTCGTGACAGACATCCATATGTATTACATCTACCCGACCACGGATACCCCGGCATCTCCCGGCGTCCCGACGCCATTAAATACATTGCAGGGAGGGGGGGGGCACGCTCCGTGTACACGCCGGCGTCTTATCTTATTGCTGTTTTCTTAGATACACAAAAAATCATTCTTAGGCCTTCCGGAAAAGTGCGCAGAAACCTTTACAAAAATGTCCAAAAGACAGGAAACTGACCCAACCGCCCCCTCTGCCCATCCCAACACCTGCTGCTTTCCAGCTCCCTCGTCAACTCCTCCCATGCTCGCCTCCAGGACTTCACTAGGGCCTCTATCATCCTCTGGAACTCTTTACCCCGACCTGTCCGTCTATCTCCCACTCTGCTGCCTTTAGGCGATCCCTAAAGACTCATCTCTTCAGGGAAGCCGATCCCACCTCAACCTAACCGCTCAACCATTCATCACCACACAGCTCCCTCCTCATGTATCACTGGCCCCTCCCCTTTTAGACTGTAAGCCCTCAGGGGCGGGGCCCTCCTTACCATCTTGTTTTGATTTGTATTGGGATTATAATGTCTTCCCTTATATTGTACAGCGCTGCGCATGTTCGATAAATCGAAAAAAATTTTAATCGATTAATTTTGATTAATTATAACGCACATACAGATCCAACTACATTGGCCTATACACACACAGCACAGCAATGACCTATACACATACAGCACAGCAATGACCTATACACATACAGCACAGCAATGACCTATACACACACAGCACAGCAATGACCTATACACATACAGCACAGCAATGACCTATACACACACAGCACAGCAATGACCTATACACAACCGTCTATCTCCCACTCTGCTGCCTTTAGGCGATCCCTAAAGACTCATCTCTTCAGGGAAGCCGATCCCACCTCAACCTAACCGCTCAACCATTCATCACCACACAGCTCCCTCCTCATGTATCACTGGCCCCTCCCCTTTTAGACTGTAAGCCCTCAGGGGCGGGGCCCTCCTTACCATCTTGTTTTGATTTGTATTGGGATTATAATGTCTTCCCTTATATTGTACAGCGCTGCGCATGTTCGATAAATCGAAAAAAATTTTAATCGATTAATTTTGATTAATTATAACGCACATACAGATCCAACTACATTGGCCTATACACACACAGCACAGCAATGACCTATACACATACAGCACAGCAATGACCTATACACATACAGCACAGCAATGACCTATACACACACAGAATGTGTATAGGTCATTGCTGTGCTGTATGTGTATAGGCCATTGCCTCGGCTGGAGATCGTACAGAAAGTTTCAAAAAAATGTAAATCGATCAAAAAGATTAACGCTTAATTGAGAAATTAATCATTAATTTGCACAGCTCTAATTAAAAACAATCAGTGCATGTTTTATTTTGCTGTGCTAGGGTGCTATAAAAAAAATAGACGGCCTTAAAGAAATCCACGTCGGGTGCATTTAATGCCATTACAAACCCAGATTATACTGCTTTGCAGAGAGCAAAGCTGTGGGTGGGGCTCAGCAGGCCACACCCACTACAAGATACCTGCAGAAAAGTAAAGGAGGGGGCGGAGACGAGACCAGTCACCCTGTACAAGGAGAAATCCTGCACAAGTAGAGAAAGTGGTCTTTAATGGAGGAAGGGGCGGAGACCAGACCAGTCATCCTGCACAAGGAGAGAAAGTGGTCTTTAATGGAGGAAGGGGCGGAGACAAGACCAGTCACCCTGTAGAAGGAGAGAGCAGCAGTGAGCGGTCTTTATTACAGGAGGGGGCGGAGACAAGACCAGTCACCCTGCACAAGGAGAGAGAGCAGCAGTGAGCGGTCTTTATTACAGGAGGGGGCGGAGACAAGATCAGTCACCCTGCACAAGGAGAGAGAGCAGTCTTTAATGGAGGAAGGGGCGGAGACCAGACCAGTCATCCTGCACAAGAAGGGAGAGAAGCTGTGAGCGGTCTTTATTACAGGAAGCTCCAGGTCTCACACTGGATTACTGCACAGATCTGGAAGAATACGCAGGACTCCGGTATGAGGACAATATGTGCTAAGTGAGGATCATAGCTTTAAATTCTGCCATTCTGTTCAGCCAGCCTTCTAAAATCCCGACACCTCTACCAGGCACCATACCAAGCTCCTGGCCCTTTTATCTGCTGCTGTGAAAGCAACACAGATCGGTCAAGGCTGTGACTGGTTAGTGAAGGAACAGCAGTTCCCTGACTAGTTCTGTGCTCTCTCCTCCAATCAGCAAGTTCCATTTCTTAGAGCCTTATAAGTAGTTACAAAACCAGTTCAGGGATGGTGGGGGGGGATCATCCTCTCCCATGTTGATTCCTGAGGCGGCTTTGAGGAAGCTGGAGGGGAAAAGCGTCCGTTTCCATAAATACTCCGACACGTCGTTTAGAGTCACGCTGATATGCTAATCCCTTCAAAGTAATACCTTGAATGCGCAAGCCTACAGCCGTGATCTCGCACCGCGCTCGCTCGCTCTTTATATTCCTGCTGCTCTCTAATCCGGACATGAAAGCTCCGCTCTGAACGTAGAGAGATTACCGCGTCTGAGTATTCACTTCTTATGGGTCACATCTATATCGTTACTTTGTCATCTCTTCTACATGTGGATACAAAAGTTGCCGGCAGAACCGCGCGCTGCGAGGGGCCGCGTAGGAACAGGGAACGGTGACGCGTTTTCAGCCAGCTCGCGCTTTGGGGCAATAATACCCTGCGCCCCTCCCCCGAAAATAAGAGCTAGTACTATTTTTGGGAATTGAAATGTTGTGCACTGGCAGTGTCATGTGACTGTCATGTGACTAACGTCCCGGGTACTGTGGCGGGCCTGAGGTTCTCTATGACCTCTTGGCTTGATCTCTGCTAGCTGCATAGCTCAGGGGTCACTACGCTCACATGAAGTCTCTCCTCCCATCATGTGCTCTCCTTTCTCACTTTTGATTAAAGTGACATTAAAGGAGAACTATGAGGGCTTTTCCCCCATAGATCTCCTAAGGGTCACGGGAGGACACAAACCAGCGTCCCAAGTCCCAGTCCCAAGCTGTTGGGCCCAAACCCAGTCCCAAGCTGTTGGGCCCAAACCCTAACCTTGTTCCATGCTGCTGGGCCCTTTCCCCAGCTGTTTGGCCCTAACCCTGCCCCCACTTCTTGGGTCCTAACCCTGTCCATAGCTGCTGGGCCCTAACCTTGTCTCAAGTTGTTGGGCCTTAATCCTATCCAAACTGTTGGGCCCAAACCCTAACCTTGTTCCATGCTGTTGAGCCCTAACCATGCCCCCACTTCTTGGGTCCTAACCCTTTCCCTAGCTGTTGGGCCCTAACCATGCCCCCACTTCTTGGGTCCTAACCCTGTCCCTAGCTGCTGGGCCCTAACCTTGTTTCAAGTTGTTGGGCCTTAATCCTATCCAAGCTGTTGGGCCCCAACACTGTTTCAAGCTATTGGCCCCATAAGTCTAAGCCAAGCTGTTGGGCTCTAACATAGTATTGTCAGCCCTGCCTGCGGATTTACAGAACTCCCGCCCTTCTCTGTCCCTCTCCACGGGCATACATGTCTAGACTCCTGATAACTAACCTGCGCACTGTATAGGGAAAGGGCTGCTAGGAGATGTGGTTCTGGGTGTATGCCTACGTCAATAGGAAGTGAGCTACCACCTGCTGTCCATGCAAGAATATTACAAGCCTGGTAGAGGCACAGGGAGTCATAACTAGGGCTGCACCAACTAATCGACATAATCGATTATAATCGATTATTGAAAAAGTTGTCAACTTTTTAAATAATCGATTAATCGGCTTTCCGATCAGTTGGCCCTGTTCACAGCTCCACAACGGATGTTTCCTACTAAAGAAAGTCAAATAAATGAATAAAATAACGCCGGGACATGATCTAGAGAGGGAGGTTTGGGGACAGATTTGGGTCACCGCTGTGCAAATCCTTTAATATACGATATACGCCAGCACAGAATCTTTCTCCTTTTGATGTAAATCCTCCATGTGAGAGAAGTCGGCCCCATCCGCTGACCTTGTTATATAATGAAACAGGTCGGTCACACGGCACAGATTAGCGGCGGTGTGACAAGGTGTCACCGAGCCATCTTTAGCACATCTGCATTAATAATTTCACAGTCACTCTCGCACGGGAAGGAGACGGCTGACCCGCGGAGCGGCTTCCATTCGGCAGAATTCACCGAACAGGAATTCCGAAGTGCCGGGACTTCTTATTACCGCCACCTGTCCAGGGAGCGATGGCGGCCCCGAGATCCTGGAGAGGCCAGAAGCTGGAAGGTTCCGGTCCAGGGCAGCGAACTCGGGATTTGCTCGTCTTGTCAGCTGCCGTTCACAGCCATGAATGCATTGTCCACTGATGTGTGTTTGTGCGTTGCAGTACCGTTACAAATGAATGGCCTCGCAATGCATCACACCATAGACCATGCTCATGGTAAAGTGTGAACCATCCCAGTGCACAGGGCTCAGCGGGCCCTAAATATTGTATTTCTACATCTCTACTATTAGTGTGGCTGTTACCGCAGCTCTGGACACACACATACACACACACACACACACACACACACACACACACACACACACACACACTGAGCATTATGCTGGGTCAGCACCGATGAAGCTGTTATAAAGCTTGTAAAAGACACGCTCCAATAGAAAGTCCAACCCCCCCGGCATGGCCAGTGTCACAAGCTGCTTCAAATTAGAGCTGAATCAACTAATCGAATTCAGCGATAATGAGAATCGTTGTCAATGTTCCTCATTATCAATGAACTGATCTGCACTAGGGATGCACTGATACCAGAATCAGTGCCGATACTGGGCACTTCCATAAGTACTCGTGAAAATGTCCCGGTACCCAAAACCAATACCGGCGCTTTAAATTTTCAAATAGAAGCAGCTGCCTTAGGTCCCTCGCTTGCTGGAGACCTCGCGGCAGCCTTCTTGGGAACCATGAGGAGCCTGGTTACAGCACTTCTGCCGGCCCACACATCTCCCCCTCCAGAGACCCTCCATATGCCCCCCCCTCACCTTCTTACAGGGCTTCCGCCGGCCGCACATCTTCCCCACCTGAGACTTTTTCTGTACCCCTCCTTAGACCCTCTGCCCGAGACATCAGGCCGGCACCCCGGAGCTCAGCGGCAGCACAGAGTACGCAGCAAATTCATATACTATTATTCTGCATTGCTGCATAATGTATTGATGAGATTTGTAGTCAGTGGCAGAACTGAATGCATGCACATTTTTGCAACTTGGCAGTCATGGGTCAGTAATGAGACTTCTGGAAATCGCTGAGATTTGGGCATTTTTTAAAAAAATTTCAGTAATCCAGCGTGAGACTTGGAGCTTCCAGTAATAAAGACTGACCACTGCTGCTCTCTCTCCTTGTGCAGGGTGACTGGTCTTGTCTCAGCCCCCCTCCTGTATTAAAGACCGCTCACTGCTGCGCTCTCTCCTTGTGCAGGGTGACTGGTCTTGTCTCCGCCCCCTCTTGTATTAAAGACCACTCACTGCTGCTTTCTCCTTGTGCAGGGTGACTGGTCTTGTCTACGCCCCCTCCTGTAATAAAGACCGCTCACTGCTGCTCTCTCTCCTTGTGCAGGGTGACTGGTCTTGTCTCCGCCCCCTCCTGTAATAAAGACCGCTCACTGCTGCTCTCTCTCCTTGTGCAGGGTGACTGGTCTTGTCCCTGCAGGCAGTGGGTAGTGGATGGAACCTGCAGGGACCCTCCCATAACCTTCGCAAGGTATGTACAGCACAGTGTTGTCACTTTTATAAAGTAATACCTGTGTTAGCAAAGACATTTAGTGCATTGAGGAATGTCTTTACATGAAACTTTTTCATACCTGGAGTTCAGCTTTAAATCAAAGCTCACCCTTTCATCTTATACGGGGATGTAAGAATGAAAGATAAAGACTGATTGGCCCAAGAGAAAAAGACACAGGGCAGGGGGAGGTGATATGAGGATCCTGGGGTCTGCCAGGCAGTGATAAGGGCAATGAGGTCAGATAGATTGGTGGGTGAGATCCTGCTTGAGGCCTCCCATACGTGTCCTGTACGCTGCAATCAGAGTTCCGGTTGGAAGTCGTTCAGTTCATCGCTCTTCATTTGTTGCCTAGCAATTCATTCCAGCACTTAGCAAACCTTTCCCTGAAGTTTACTCAAGAGTTTCAATGTAATCCTCTACAAATTGAGACAGAGCTGATTCCTATGCGCATAGAAAGATCAAAAACTCCAACCATGAAAAGCCTGTAAAACGCTGACAGCGGACTTATGGATGTACTAAGCAGACAGAGACACAACTACTTCCAATTCCACCGCCTGCTGCCTGCCGTGAAATCTGTCTGTGTGCAACAAGACATTCATTCTGCCGTCACTGCTACAGAGCTGATCCGGACTCAGGATGAAGAACGGCACTGATGAGCTTCTGATCCACTCAAGTGGGTTTTACTTTTCCACACAAGTCTATTGGAATGCAAAACCCACTTAAAGCCGGTCAGAAGGAGGAGGTCAGCTCCAGAACTAATGCACCCGTCAATGAATTCTGGATGAGCTCAGAAGTGGCTCAAACTAATGCCATCGACATAAAGCCCATCAACAAGAGACCCATCAACAGGAAACCCATCACCATAGACCCATCAACAAGAGACCCATCAACAGGAAACCCATCAACAAGAGACCCATCAACAGGAAACCCATCACCATAGACCCATCAACAAGAGACCCATCAACAGGAAACCCATCAACAAGAGACCCATCAACAAGAGACCCATCAACAGGAGACCCATCAACAGGAGACCCATCAACAGGAGACCCATCAACAGGAGACCCATCAACAAGAGACCCATCAACAAGAGACCCATCAACAGGAGACCCATCGACAGAAAACCCATCAACAAGAGACCCATCAACAGGAGACCCATCAACAGGAGACCCATCAACAAGAGACCCATCAACAGGAGACCCATCAACAGGAGACCCATCAACAAGAGACCCATCAACAAGAGACCCATCAACAGGAAACCCATCAACAAGAGACCCATCAACAATGGCCTTAAAGGGGAACTATGGGGTCAGGGCTTTTCCCCATAGTTCTCCTTAGGGTAACGGGAGGACACAAACTAGCGTCCTCCCGTCACCCTAGGTTCAGTATATAGGGAGCTGCTGCTCGCGGTATACTGAGACGCAATCAACAAGAGACCCATCAACAGGAAACCCATCAACAAGAGACCCATCAACAAGAGACCCATCAACAAGAGACCCATCAACAAGAGACCCATCAACAAGAGACCCATCAACAAGAGACCCATCAACAAGAGACCCATCAACAAGAGACCCATCAACA
>NW_017309596.1:16145-17794 GCF_000935625.1 Nanorana parkeri
CCCGCCCCCCTCCCCCGTCCGTTCCGCCAGTCAGCGCTGGTGGTTCGGAGCGGGGAGGGGGGAATCCAGCCCCTCCCCTGTCACGGAGGATCGAGAGGTGAGCGAACGCCGGTATGTGTTCGCTCACCTCTCGATCTACTGAGCCATCAAAACATAGAAAATAATGGCACCGTCAGCGGTGGTGGGCGACTTTGCGACTGCGCGGTTTCATGCTCGACTGCCGCGTAATCACAGATCGCCCAGGTGTGAACCCGGCCTGAAGGTTCAAAGAGGCTTGAAGTGAATGAGTTCTTTGTCCTGGAGGGCAATGCACAGGTCTCCATTAATATATGTGGCCCAAGAAACAATTGTCAGTGTACACCAGACATCCTCGGGAAGAACCTTGGTGTTCCTCCATTAGCTGCTAGTGGGGTTCCTCGGACAGTAGTGGATTTACCTCCAATCTAATGGCGTCTACATAGTTTCGGGGACCCCATTACTTGGCAGAGCAAGCAACATCTTCATCTGTTTAGCTGTCTGTAAGGTCTGGATTCTCACGGACCCTCAATACAACGGTACATTCTTTCTAATGATCAATGTAAGGGGCATTCTTCTTCCAAAAAAAAAAAAAAAGGAATTGCTCTCACTGACCAAAATGTAAGGGTGCCCTACCCCCACTTTTTCCTTCAACAAAATATTGGTGTAGGGGGCACCCCCCCACTATCTATAATGTAAGGGTTCTCTTCTCCCACAGACCACCGATGTAAGGGGACCCTTCTCCCACAGACCACCGATGTAAGGGGACCCTTCTCCCACAGACCACCGATGTAAGGGGACCCTTCTCCCACAGACCACCAATGTAAGGGGACCCTTCTCCCACAGACCACCAATGTAAGGGGACCCTTCTCCCACAGACCACCGATGTAAGGGGACCCTTCTCCCACAGACCACCGATGTAAGGGGACCCTTCTCCCACAGACCACCAATGTAAGGGGACCCTTCTCCCACAGACCACCAATGTAAGGGTACCCCTCTCCTACTGACAACCAAGGTAAAGGACCACCAATGTCAGGAAGTCGGTCTGCATTTCTTTTCTGGACAATATTTACATTTTGTAATGGTGACAGAAAATGATTTCCTTATGGAGGATGTAAGAATGATTCCCCGTGGGTATGTTCTTCTTTATTCTATCATTATATCTATAACCGGATTGATTGTGTGAATACATTGTCAGCTGTGGATACAATTTTTGCAGGGTTGGGTCTACGTGTATGGCCTCGGTAACCCAGAATCGTCCTGAAGGAAACTTTATTAACCCCTTCATGACTGAGGCCCTTTTTTCCATTTTTGCACCCATGTTATATTCCACATTTTAGGCCTGAAAATGACGTAAAACCCCCCAACATTATATATTTTCTGAATGCCAAGACCCTATAGAATAAAATGGTGGTAGTTGAAAATTTTTATGTTGCGCAATATTAGCGCAACTCCTTATTAAACCCCAAAATTTAGTGACAAATTTAATTAAATGCCCCAAAACACAACAAATTACCCATTTTGTTAATGAAATATAAAAGATGAGGTTACAACGAGTAAAACGATACCCAACATGCCCAGGTTACAGATTGCGTGCGACCGTGAAACGGCGAAAAACTGCAGTACCCCAAAAA